>NC_090227.1:43122504-43190004 GCF_024489055.1 Chanodichthys erythropterus | reverse complement strand
TTCTTTCTTTCTTTCTTTCTTTCTTTCTTTCTTTCTTTCTTTCTTTCTTTCTTTCTTTCTTTCTTTCTTTCTTTCTTTCTTTCTGAGATTCTAGCCAAAAACAAGCAAGCACTCAAACAAACAAACAAATAAATAAATAATTTGTTTGTTTGTTTGCTTGCTCTGTTTATGAAATTCCAAAATTAACTGGATTTTCATTTGGGCATTTCAGTAGGTATTACAGGATGATTATGCAATTTGTCTGTTTATTAAACAAACAAACAAACAAATAAATAAATAAATACATAATCACATATTTAAATATGTAAATTATTTTTTTCTTCTTGAATTTCAAAAAATAAACAAAGCAAGCAAGCAAACAAACAAACCGTTTATTTGTTTGTTTGTTTGTTTGTTTGCTTGCTTATTTGTTTTTTTTAATTCCAGCCAAAATTAACCATTTAATTTACTTAGACAGTGATTTAAGATATTGTTTATACTTCCCAGCCTTACTTTTGTTTTTAATTATTTTATTATCATATTTCATTATATTATTTAATGATAATAATAATTTAATAATATTTAATAATTGTACAAAATATCTAATTTATTTATTTAACAATAATGAAAAAGTAATTTATAAATAAATTACTCAAATTATTTAAATTATTTTTTAAATTCTAAAACTAACAAATTTCATCACGCTGAGGTTCTCTCTGACATTTTTTGTCAAAATTGATTATATTGTTATATACATTTATTATTATTTTTTTTAAGTTGTGTACATTTTGGGACTTTTTTTAGAAAACAAAAAGGTTCTATCTAATAAGGAGTATGAAATGCAAAAACATTGAAGCCCAATCTCTCAAAACCACTGGACCGTATAATTCCAAGGTGGTGTTTTGTCTCCAGAAGTGAGCTAAATCTGACAAAAACTTTGTTTGTAAACTTTATATATATCGGCATACCACCACGAAAGATGGACCACATCCCACAGGAGTGACTGTGGATGCAAGAGGAAACTGTCTGAAAAGGATGTACAGATACTAACCCACATCCAAAAATCATAAAACCACAGCTGCAGAGTTAAATACGCACCTCGCAAGTCTCTCTCTGGATCTCTGACTGACGTGATGAACTGAACAAACAAACCCTCCACATACTAGATTCATTTCAGCAGCTTCTCTCTCCAGGAGATGGTTTGTCTGGGTTTCAGTGCTGTGAACGCTAAACTCTCGACATAAGCTACATAAATGCTCATGCAATCAGCGACGGAGAGCCGGTTCAAGCATCTGAAACTAAAGCATCAATTTGCTGTTCTCAAACTCCACTTCAGAGCTGCATGTGAATGAGTGTGAGTGAGTGTTTGCTGTTTGTGCCAGTAAAAAGTGCCATCGGAGCAACTGCCATTGAGATGAATGGGAATGCTAATGGATAGCGTTTAATACATTGCGACATGTATTAAGAAAGATTAACTTTGATTCTGGAGCTGTTCATGAATGAAATGGTGATTATATTTGTAATTTACAGTAGTAAATGCAGTTCCGTCCCTGTGCAGCAGAGGGCGACATGACAGAGGCAGGACATGAGACAGGTGAAAACATGTAATCATCAAAAAAAGAATCATATGATTTTATCTGCTTCTGCTAATTAAGTTTTACTTCTTGTCTGTAGCTTTGAGGTCATAAAATGAACTTTTAGCAGATGCATATTTTGAAGGCAGATATTGAAGATATTGAGTTCAGTCAAGCACAATGAGCAAACATGACCAAAGCTTCTCACTGCCTCTGAAGCTGGTAATAAAGTTCATTTTCTGCCTTTGTGAACTTTGAGAAAATCTGTAATGATCAGTCTCTATCACACTCTTTACTATTCTGCGCCTAACTTTTGATTTTATTCCCTGAAGAACTTTTTGCATTTCTGATTTAAACTTTTTAATTGTTTATTTTCATTATGCATAGCATTTATTATAGGAGTGAATGGTGAGATTTGCATCATTTCTCTCTTTCTACAAGCTTCAACGAGCTAGTGACATCACAAACCATAAAATTTACATAAACCCCGCCCCCGAGAACACACAACAAAGGGGGTGTGGCCATTTTGGGCTGCTATAGAGAAGAGGAAGAGTTGTTGCAGTAGAGTGTTGTTGATATGCCGTCATTTTACGCTAAACGAACGCTGGATTTGCACAAAAGATGAACATGACGGCACATGCTAGTGGATGAGTTGAATCAACTCCACAGCAACTACATCAATTTATCCACTAACCATTCAGAAACGTCTAAAAGTTGTAACTTCTTCCTGAGTCTCTCCATCAGTGTCGACAATGTAAGGCTGAACACTTTCCTCATTTTGGCTGCGTGAGATTCTCCAGCTTTGTTGTTGTTGAGCTGTTAAAGCTCCGCCCTCTTCTGGAAAGGGGCGGGAGCAGCAGCTCATTTGCATTTAAAGAGACACACACAAAAACGGCGTGTTTTTGCTCAAATTTGACAAGCTATAATAAATGATCTGTGGGGTATTTTGAGCTGAAACTTCACAGACTCATTCTGAAGACACTTATATTACATCTTGTAAAAGGGGCATAATAGGTGTCCTTTAAATAACACAAAAGAACAAAATCCAAAACGAATACAAAGCAAGAAGGTGTGTGCCAAACACAACCAACACAAGATCATGAACTGAGAGAACTGCTCAATATGAACCAGCTGTGAACTAATCAATTAAACAATGAATCACCATGACAACAAAACAAAAACAGGAAGAAAACACAAGAAATAATGAAGACAAACTTCCTTGAAACGGACTTGGCAACATTTTCTTTCAAATAGAAATTTAAAGTCAAGACAAAATTTAAATCCAAACATGTAATTCAGAGCAATCTTTACCTTTGGTAAACTTTTATCATAATATGCTTGTACTAATTATTCTTTATTTCTGTTTATTCTAAATGAATTATTATTGTGTTAAATTCATGTTCCTCGTAATCTTGAATCAGAATAACTTGCAGCATCTCTTCTCTGATGATGAGGGCGGTGCAACCTGTCACTCACATGAGATCCACCAATAGCAAACCACAGCAATCCAATCAATTCCCCACAGACAAAATCAAGCCCCGCCCCACATTTGTTCTTGTTTGAGAAGCATTTCACTCGAATATACTGCACAATAAAGAGTGTTGCAACTTCGCTTTCATGCCAACTTTGACACAGGAGGGTCTATAATTTTTGGAAATGCCATCATTTTCGCAAGTCTATTTCATGCGAGCACTGGCAAATTTATATAATTTAAAAAATGCATTATTTTTGATGCAATACACCACTATTTTTCAATGGCTGTCAATGAAGAAAGATGCTCTTTGTGTTCAGATTGTGGCACATCTACAGAAGCAATGCGTCACATTACGATGGTTGCAAATGACTTTAAGCTCACAGATATCATTTTAATGGCTGACTACTGCAGTAAATGTCCATTCTGATGAATCTGACGTCTCAGACTAGTTCTTGAGTATCTGAAATCATATAAAAGCAGTAGTGGAGATGACATTGACAGGGAAAGTCACATGTCAGATGCATGTGGTGTCTTCAGTCCCCTCATAAGAACTGGAGCAGAATGTTACTGACTGGCTCGTGCCCTTCGAGAGACAGACAGACCGACAGACAGGTAGAGACGGAGCGGCTGAACCCGAGGAGACGGTTAATCAGGTTACTGAGGATGGATGCTCTGAATCACACATAACCTCCACCATCTCTGATCTCCCGACACATGCACACAAGCAAACTGGCACAGGACAAGAGCCACAAACAAGATAAACAACAAAACAATCCCTTCTATATTCTATATCTATACTTTTAAAGCCTCCAAGATTTAAACTGATATTTGTGCACATTCATAAATGCACATAAGATAAGAAAAAAAGATCAAATAAGATCTCAATTGCTCATCCTCGACCAGTGGGTTTCAATCCACCACATTTTGGATGTCTTCCCTATTTAACAAACCTGATTCAGATCATCAGCTCATTTGGAGAAACACTTTTAGAAAGAGATCTCATTGGCTGCGTCTGAAATCACATACTTCCCTACTATATAGTAGGCGAAAAGAAGTATGTGACAAAAGAAGTATGTCTGAATTCACAGTGTCATACACACAGTGTGCATACAATGGACACTTTATGAATGACGGTGAAGCAACACAACTGACGCTGGTAGTTAGTAGTTAGTATTTATATATAGTAATAATATATATATATATATATATATATATATATATATATATATATATATATATATATATATATATATATATATATATATATATATATCACATACTCTTGTTTTGAATAAGTTTACAAGTACCTACTCGAGAGTATGTGATTTCGGATACATTATTTTTGACACAATACACCACTATTTTTCAATGGCCGTCAATCAAGAAAGATGCTCTTTGTGTTCAGATAGAGTATACGGTCACAAAATGTCATCCTGTAATGCTTTTACTTTTAACATGTTTGCATTTACAGTAAACACAGACTGTCCTCCAAAAAAGCACCATTGTCCTCAAGCACTTTATATATTTACGTTTTAAGTCATGCGCCCTCTAGTTGACGTAAAAATAATGACAGTGTCGTGTTACGTCTGTCGGCATGACGTATGACTGTCGTTACCAATCAAAATGCGCGTTCATATAAATGCAATGTGTGGACTTTTTACACCATTTGTCCTATTTTCATTTAGCAAAACTTATTTTTTATTAATGACTACACC
Organism: Chanodichthys erythropterus; assembly: GCF_024489055.1. NCBI lineage: Eukaryota > Metazoa > Chordata > Actinopteri > Cypriniformes > Xenocyprididae > Chanodichthys > Chanodichthys erythropterus. Next base: position 43,185,262 of record NC_090227.1, on the reverse strand, counting down.
CACCCCACTCCTAAACCTACCCTTTATAGTGCATTTACACATGCATTCCTTTGGGATCGAACCCATGATCACATGATTGCATATTGATATTGCAATGCTCTGTCAATTGAGCTAGGAGAAACCCCGAATGTGATGCAGATAAAAGGGAACAATGCATTAAAATGAAAGTGTCCTGTTGTTGATAGGGGCGCAACTTTAGTAAACACTCCTGTGGGTCGTATTTCAGGGAAGTGATAAACGACCTATATAGGCGTATTGGTTGGAGAACATGTTGAGTAAAGAATATAGGTCTATACTGTAATCAATCTATCAATGTTGGTGTACCTCAAGGCTCTGTTCTGGGCCTTCTACTTTTTACTAGTTGGACAAATAATCAAATGCTATGGGTTCAGTTTATTTGTTTTAGCACTCCTCCCTCCTCAGTGTTTCCTCCTCCTGCGTTAACAACTTGCTTCAAGGAACTCAAGCTTTGGCTGGAGGCAAAACTGGGCTGATACTGACTGATTTTAAATCTATCTGATCGATTGGGATGGTGACCTGATTGTGCCCTCTACATCAGTTCGAAATCTTGCTGTTCTTCTCGATTCCTTTAGTGATCACATTGGTAGAGTTTTTTCCATCTACGTAATAAATTAATCTCGTATTCGAACCTTGCATTGGATGAATGCAAGTTTCTTGGGGGAATGCAAAACATTTGCGAGAGAAGGCAAATATTTTCCTCATATCTCATTTTTTTCTTCACCATGTGCCTTGGAAAGGTGCTTTATAAACAAAAGAACATGTATAACTACTTTTATTATAAATGTTTTTAGAAGTTGAACATAAAATGATTATTGGAGTACATTTTACAGGAAAATACTATTTCAATCTTTGTACTTCGAAATGTTTGTGAAATTTACTTGCGATTTCAGAGTGAAAGTTTGATTTTCATGAATGTCGAAATGCAAAAACAGTGATTGCTCTAATGAATACTTTATTTTCTTCATGCAAAAGCATTTTTTACTTCTCTTGTTTTGTGGGTGAATGTGATCTGCACATGTTCTTGACGGGTTTCGTGAGATTCGCTCGTGCAGTGCTGTGTGATAATGAGTGAACGCGGTTACCAGCTCTCTCTATTCACACTGAATCACAGCTCGAGGACACCCACACTGCGCGAGCTCTCTCTCTCTCTCTCTCTCTCTCTCGTGCTGTTAGAGGCGGTGCATCCTGCGCTCATTCGTCTGTACAGGGAGTTTGAGTTCCGATCCTCTTCATCACACAGAACTGAACCTGCTGACAGTTTCCACGCGGATCCCGCGCGCGCGCGCACTGCAGATGCGTTAACACTTTTGTGGCTTCCTTCCACAGAGACTCACAAAGGAAATATATATCAGACACGCGCATCATTCCAGCGGACCGAACCGGATCTGCAGGTCTGGATCCGTGGACGGCGAGGCAACAGGAGGATCTCGAACACAAGTGGATGTTGAATCGCGCTTTCCATGGTGCTGAAATGATCTGATCTGATCTCATCATCATCATCGCCATCATCTGCACAGGTCGGTTGCATAGTTTTATTGTCTTCCTGCACAAATGGATTCATTTCACAAACACCAACTTTGGTGGTTAAACATCTTACAGCCCGTGCACAAACTTACCATGCTGACCACACGCCGAAATACCAGACTTATTTGTATTAGCTTACTGTAAAACAAGATTTTGAAGTCTATTATGACTGTACTATAGTAACAATAACTAGCAGCTATGGAATTTTACCACATTATGGTATGGCAAGTGTGGTTTCCATGGTAAACTTTTTGTGAGGGTGGCGTTATGCTCAGAGTACTGACAATCTGCAGAATGATTCATTTGTTGAATGAGCTTTAATTGATTCCAGTATCTTCAATTTTTAAGTGCATGCAATATGGCATGAATCAGAACAGCAGGTGCGACTCTAACTGGATTCTGTTCATGCACAAATAATGTCACTTCTTCCATGATGAACACAAAGCAATTATGCATGTTTAGGTGATTTTGTTACAGGAAGATTCAAGTGCATACCAGTCATCATGTGAATAAGTTTAAACAAGCATGCAAGTTTAATCTTTGATGCATATAATTTCCACATTATTTTTGATGTTTTAATGTGCAGTTCAGATGAACTGAATTACTGGATTGCAGAAAATTTCATACTGCAATTAAGTTCTTGTATTTTGAGGTCCGAGCTTGACAACACTGAAGTTTTTGATTGATAAAACTCATCCCAGGTTCCCATTTAGTGCTCCGTTTCTCCAGGACACATGCCCTTCATTCTTTTTTCACTGCTTTGTCATTTTTGGACACGCCACATTAATTCAAGGATACTCTGATTTACATTGCAAAGCTGTATAAAAATGACATGAGCGCGAGAAACCTGACGAACGATGCTGTCAAGCTCCATCGGTGGTCAGTCCGGTCGCTATCTGTCCTTCTCTGACCAGGCTGTAATTTATATTCTGACTTTGAAAATGCTCCTGTCAGGACTATATATCATGTATCCAGAATGAAAGAAAAATCAGCAAAACCAGCAGCATTTGTCATTGAACTGGAAAGAGTGAGTGCGTGTGTAAGATATAATGCTTTCAGGTCTCGAGAGACATAATGAAGTTCTCACTTTTGTGTCAGTTTCTCTCAAAACTCCTAAAAATAGTAACAAACAAAACACAAGAGCATATCAGCGCTGAGGTCAAGGGTTTGATTTCCTAGGAAAACATATACTAATGTGAATGATACAAAGGTGAGAATTAATGAACATGCATAGAGTCATTATTATAATGCATAGAGTTTATTATAAATTATTTTTTTAGGGATGCACAATATATCGGCCACCATATCAGTATTGGATGATATATGTTAATTTTTAATGGCCGATAGAAAATTTGGCCGATATATTAAAGCCGATAAAAAATTTATTATTTTTATATTTATGTGCATCGTCCACCATGATGGTGTTGAATTGCCTGAAATAGGATTGAAATCATAATGCAACATGTGCATTTTATAGGTTACATAATATTATAATGAGAATGTGTTTGGGACATGGTTTTTAATGGTGAGACTCTTGTTTTTGTAATCAGGATCTTAAAAATATTATATAAAAATGTTGATTTAGATTTATCAGCCAATATATCGGTTATCGGCTTTCAAATATTTTTCATTTATCGGTGCATCCATAGATTTATCCGTACTCATCATCATTTTTTAAATCCTTATGCCTTGCAATCTTTAATCATTCTCTTCTCTGATGATGAGGGCGGGGCAACCTGTCACTCACATGAGATCCACCAATAGCAAACCACAACAATCCAATCAATTCCCCACAGACAAAATCAAGCCCCGCCCTACATTGGTTCTTGTTTGAGAAGCACTTGTATATACGTCACACTAGGGAAGAAAAGACTTCCGTTTCATGCTGACTTTGGTATGATGACAGATCTCACTGCTCTAGAGGACCATCATCCACTCTCCCTTTCCTCTCGTTGTTGTCGTATTGTCATCTCGAGTCGGCGCTCTGCTCTGTTAGCATCATGCTGTGGGCTGGAGCTGCTGGTGTACCGCGGGGTCTGACGCACACAGGCTGCGCTGTCAGGTTGCGTGTGTTAGTACGGAGAGTCTCAGCGCTGGCGTGAGACCAGCAGGCAGGAACATACAGTCACACTCCAGATGGCTCCGCCGTCCGCCGCGTTCTCACAGACCTGAGGAGAGATCCGCTCCAAACTCCGTAGGGGAGCCGAGCAGAGCTGAATGCAAAGCGTTTGTGCATGTGAATATGCACCTATTATGATTTTTTTTCCATGTTCATCTGTCTTTGTGTTGCTGTTTGAGCATGAAAAAGCTCTGCAAAGTTCCAGTTCTTCTCTATATCAGTGTCAGTGTTTCTGAAACGCCTCCATTGAGTTTTCTTCACAATATTCCTCATTTACATAATTAATGCGCAGAATAAAGGGGCGGGGCCTGCTTGAGTTGAAACTGGCGGTTATGGTAAGTGGCGGGACATATTTAAATAGGCGCTTTTAAAAGCGAATCTTCTGCCATCGTCTCGTCAGTCAGCTCCTCACTCCTGCTGCTGATCTGTGCTGCGACTCAAACACATTTCCCAAACACCAATCACAACACACTGCTCCAGCCGACCAATCAGAGCGCATTGTGCTTTTCAGAAGGAGGGGCTTCATAGAGACAGGAACTAAACAGAGCGTTACTGACAGACTGGGAAGAGAGGAGCTGCAACAATGCAGAATAAATAATCAACATTCAAGCATGAAAACCTGCTCTAGTAGAGCACAAAAATTTGCATGGAGTCAAGTTAGTTTAAAAGATTAAAACGAGGCTGAACAGTTGTTCATTCTGGTGTCGATTTTTCAGAGAATCACCCATATGTGCATATTAATGTGTGCATGTTTCTTCATTACATAATCTCGATCCCTTTAATTAGATAAATATGGACTTGAAGGGAGCAATCAGTCTTGTGTTCATGTATTGATTTTCAATAGGAGTTTATATTCTCTTTCTTCAGCGCAACTGAAAATTGAAGCGTAATTTGCTAAATTTGAGTTTAATCAAGATGAAAGACTTTCCTCCATTAGAATAGCACTTTAATCAGGTTTGATAGTCAAATTTGCACTGTAGAGAAGAACATTTGGCCCGTGTGCATTACTGAAGTGAATGAGAATGGCAGAGACAGAGAGCATCTTAGATGTGATTCTGGAAGGAGGCCTGGGCTTTCAGCTGAAAAGCTTCTTATTTCTATCTGGGTCCTTTTCAGCTCAACAAAAAGCCATTAACCATTTAGATAAAGAGCGAATAGACCTGCGTCTACAGTTCACTGTGGGGATGTGAAATCATTTTGCGTTTTCATGGTGCTGCAGCATCGGCATGCAGTGCATTTCACACCTCGTTTATTAACAAATGATGATATTTTCTAGAATGTCTTTCTGGTACTCTTGTGAAAAAGTAGTGTACTTAAAATCATAAAAGTATAACCCACTTAAGTATACTTAACAAACCTACAGTAAGTACACTTTTAAAAAGTGCACCTTTTGTAATAATGTCAAATTAAAAGTTTTACTTTAAAGTACATTATGACAATCATGATGTTCATGAGCCTAACTTTAAACTGTTTATGATGCATCAATATTTACATTTGTGCATTTAGGAGACGCCTTTATCCAAAGCGACTTACCATACCATAGAATTATAGAATTAAAGTGCTGCATTTTGACTATTGAACAACAGTTCCAGATTTAGCACTTTCAGATTTGTCAGAGAATATAGAATTATAGAATTAAATTGCTGCATTTTGACTATTGCATAACAGTTTCAAATTCGTCACAAAATATAGAATTATAGAATGAAGCTGCTGCATGTTGACTATTTCACAACAGTTTCAGTTTAAAATTGGTCACAGAATATAGAATTATATAATTAAACTGTTACACTGTCGACTTCACAAGTTTCAGATTTAACGGTTTCAAATATAGAATATAGAATTATAGAATTAAGCTGATGTTTTAAACATCCCTTTTTATGCTTTTGAGAAATACGCTTATTTTGATTTGATAATAAAGCGCATGCGCATGTACTTGTTTATAATTTTTACTGTAGTGTGTTATTTGAAATTACATTTAAAGTCATTGCATTTTAAATATATGTATATTTCAAATGTATAGTAGAAATGACATTATACAGTACCATAAATCCTTTAAACTTTAACCATATTTCAAATGCATTAGAAGTAATTATGAAATTACATATAAAGATGTAATTAAGTCATACCTAAGTGGGTCAAAAAAGCACTCTTATGTTCAGCTAACTTCTTTTTCACTAGGTTATGAAGGTCTATACTATACTATAACTCTAAAATTGCATGATGTGAGTTTTGTTGTTCAGACAGTCTCTGTTTGTAGTCAAATATCATACATCTTGACTCAGACGCTTGAGTTCAGGAATTCTCTGCAAGTTCCTTCACTCAGAGAAACTTCCAGGATCCTCTCAGTGCACTGCAGTCCATGAGAAGACTGGCATCACAGGGGTTGGATGAGGTTTAAATGAAGATGATTAGCATGATGCAATCAGGATGATTAATAAATAGATTTAAGAAAATTGGAGTGGTGTTAGCATGTGCCAGACTCTCTAGGGTGTTGAAAGTGGTTGCCAGGGTGTTGCTATGCAGTTACTTAGGTGGTCTGGATGGTTGTTTACTGGCCCAAGATTATGATAATCACAATACTGTTTATGATGCATTAATATTTGCATTTTTGCTTTTAGCAGATGCCAGTTTCTTACAATAGAGGTGCATTTGTCACAAAATATAAAATTATAGAATTAAACGGCAGCATTTGGACTATTGCACAACAGTACAGCAGTTTCAAATTTGTCACAGAATATACAATTATAGAATTAAGCTGCTGTATATTGACTATTGCACAAAAGTTTCAGATTTAGCAGTTTCAAATCCAGCACAGAATATAGAATTATGGAATTAGATGGCTGCATATTGACTATTGCACAACCATTTAAGATTTAGCAGTTTCAAATTCATCACAGAATGTAGAATTATAGAATTAAACTCGTGCACTAAGTTTCAAATTTGCCAATGTAGAATATAGAATTGTAGAATTAAACTGCTGCATATTGACTATTGCACAACCATTTCAGATTTAGCAGTTTTTAAATTTGTCATATAATATCGAATTATAGAATTAAAATCTGCATATTGACTATTGCACAACCGTTTTACAGTTACAAATTCATCACAGAATATAGAATTATGGAATTAGATGGCTGCATATTGACTATTTTACAACTGATTCAGATTTACTAGTTTTAAATTCATCACAGAATATAGAATTATAGAATTAGACAGCTTCATATTGACTATTGCACAACCATTTCAGATTTAGCAGTTTTTAAATTAATCACAGAATGTAGAATTATAGAATTAAACTCGTGCACTATTTCACAAGTTTCAAATTTGCCGATCTAGAATATAGAATTGTAGAATTAAACTGCTGCATATTGACTATTGCACAACCATTTCAGATTTAGCAGTTTTTAAATTTGTCATATAATATCGAATTATAGAATTAAAATCTGCATATTGACTATTGCACAACCGTTTTACAGTTACAAATTCATCACAGAATATAGAATTATGGAATTAGATGGCTGCATATTGACTATTTTACAACTGATTCAGATTTACTAGTTTTAAATTCATCACAGAATATAGAATTATAGAATTAAACTCGTGCACTATTTCACAAGTTTCAAATTTGCCGATCTAGAATATAGAATTGTAGAATTAAACTGCTGCATATTGACTATTGCACAACCATTTCAGATTTAGCAGTTTTTAAATTTGTCATATAATATCGAATTATAGAATTAAAATCTGCATATTGACTATTGCACAACCGTTTTACAGTTACAAATTCATCACAGAATATAGAATTATGGAATTAGATGGCTGCATATTGACTATTTTACAACTGATTCAGATTTAGTAGTTTTAAATTCATCACAGAATATAGAATTATAGAATTAGACAGCTTCATATTGACTATTGCACAACCATTTCAGATTTAGCAGTTTCAAATTCATCACAGAATATAGAATTATAGAATTAGACAGCTTCATATTGACTATTGCACAACCATTTCAGATTTAGCAGTTTTTAAATTAATCACAGAATGTAGAATTATAGAATTAAACTCGTGCACTATTTCACAAGTTTCAAATTTGCCGATCTAGAATATAGAATTGTAGAATTAAACTGCTGCATATTGACTATTGCACAACCATTTCAGATTTAGCAGTTTTTAAATTTGTCATATAATATCGAATTATAGAATTAAAATCTGCATATTGACTATTGCACAACCGTTTTACAGTTACAAATTCATCACAGAATATAGAATTATGGAATTAGATGGCTGCATATTGACTATTTTACAACTGATTCAGATTTAGTAGTTTTAAATTCATCACAGAATATAGAATTATAGAATTAGACAGCTTCATATTGACTATTGCACAACCATTTCAGATTTAGCAGTTTCAAATTCATCACAGAATATAGAATTATAGAATTAGACAGCTTCATATTGACTATTACACAACCATTTCAGATTTAGCAGTTTTTAAATTAATCACAGAATGTAGAATTATAGAATTAAACTCATGCACTATTTCACAAGTTTCAAATTGGCCAATCTAGAATATAGAATTGTAGAATTAAACTGCTGCATATTGACTATTGCACAACCATTTCAGATTTAGCAGTTTTTAAATTTGTCATTTAATATCAAATCAAAGAATTAAAATCCTGCATATTGACTATTGCACAACCGTTTTACAGTTTCAAATTCATCACAGAATATGGAATGTAGAATAATAGAATTAAGCTGCTCTATATTGACTATTGCACAACAGTCTTAGTCAAATTTGTCACAGAATATAGAATTATAGGATTAAACTGCTGTATTTTGATTTGCACAACAGTTTCAAATTAATCAAAATATAGAATTATAGAATTAAGCTGCTGCATACTGACTATTGCACAACCATTTCAGATTTAGCAGTTTCAAATGTATCGGTTATAGAATGAAACTGCTGAATGAAACTGCTGTATTTTGACTAATACACAACCGTTTCATATTTAAGTTTCAAATTCATCACAGAATATAGAATTATAAAATTAAACTGTTACACTTTCTATTGCACAGCAGTTTTCAGTTTCAAATTCGTCAGAATATTGAATGTAGAATTATAGAATTAAACTGCTCCATATTGACTTGCACAACAGTTTCAGATTTAGCAGTTTCAAATTCGTCACAGGATATAGAATTATTAATTAAACTGTTACACTTTGACTATTGCACAACCGTTTCAAATTTAACAGTTTCAGAATTACACTGCTGTATTTTGACTATTACACAACCGTCAAATTTAAGTTTCCAATTCATCACAGAATATATAATTTATAGAATAAAAACACTGTCTATTTCACAACAGTTTCAGATTTAGCCGTTTTAAATTAATCTCAAATTATAGAATTAAAGTGTTACACTGTCAATGCAGTGTCAAGTTCGTCACAGAATATAGAATTATTGAATTAAGCTTATGCATATTGACTATTGCACAACCGTTTCAAATTTAACAGTTTCAGATTTATCACAGTTATAGAATTACACTGCTGTATTTTGACTATTACACAACTGTCAAATTTAAGTTTCCATTTCATCACAGAATATAGAATTTATAGAATAAAAACACTGTCTATTTCACAACAGTTTCAGATTTAGCAGTTTTAAATTCATCACAAATTATAGAATTAAACTGTTACTCTGTCTTTCACAACAGTTTCAGATTTAGCAGTTTCAAATTTGTCACAGAATATAGAATGTAGAATTAAACTGTTACACTTTGTCTATTTCACAACAGTTTCAAATTTGTCACAGAATATAGAATGTAGAATTATAGAATTAAAGTCTTCCATATTGACTATTGCACAACCGTTTCAAATTTAACAGTTTCAGATTTATCACAGTTTCAGATTTATCAGTTATAGAATTACACTGCTGTATTTTGACTATTACACAACCGTCAAATTTAAGTTTCAAATTCATCACAGAATATAGAATTTATAGAATAAAAACACTGTCTATTTCACAACAGTTTCCGATTTAGCAGTTTTAAATTCATCACAAATTATAGAATTAAACTGTTACACTGTCAATGCAGTGTCAAGTTCGTCACAGAATATAGAATTATAGAATTAAGCTTATGCATATTGACTATTGCACAACCGTTTCACATTTAACAGTTTCAGATTTATCACAGTAATAGAATTATAGAGTTAGACAGCTGCATATTGACTATTGCACAAATTTCTAATGTATCTCATCCCCTGAGCTTTTACAGCAGACATGCGCTTTAGTGAGTTTTTGAATTCTCTTAGAGTTGAAGTAGTGTCTGAGCACAGGAGAATGTCTTGAGCGGCGTGTTCTGTGTGATATGTGAGGTCCAGGTGTGCAGCAGACAGCAGGACGTGTGTGCGGCAGATACAAGACTTCTGCTGTGGAAAGAGCCACCGGAGAGCAGCAGCATGACAAACACACTTCAAAGAAACATCCTCCCCTCCTGTGACAGAGAGAAAGAAAGGAGAAGATGAGGGACGTAGTGCAGAAGCAGTAGAGGAGAACAGGGTTTGTTTTAATCCAGCGCAGCTGTTGTGTTTGTGTACAATCTTCACTCTGATGAACAATGAATTATTTCTCTGCCGGCTATAAATACACTCTTGCCTTAAACGTGGCCTGAAATCTCTGCGCTGCTCCTCATGAGCTCATCATGTTAGAGTCAAATAACGCTGCGTTCACTCCCACTCACATGATCGTAACCGAATCAACAGATAAAACGGCCTTTCAGAGTCTATAGAAGGCACATGAGAGCAACACAACATCTGTGCTGTAATGGAAAGAAAATGTGCATTTTGTGCAGCCAGTGGAAAATGATCTATGGTTTACTAGGGTGTATAATCAGATTAAATGATTTGTTATCCCTTTTCAAATGATGGTTGCTCTAAACATAATCTAAAAATATATTTTTTTATTTTAATATTTAAGAAAAATATTGTATATATTTATGTATATTAATTTTTGTAAATATTATTTTAGATGTAATATAAGATTTATAAAACAATATATTTATTATTTATTTAATTTTATATGTTTTTTTACTGATTTAAAGCTGATGTGTAAGATTTGCCTCTTTGTCGCCATCTCTGTTTGAAACCTGCAATTGCAGTTATATGCGGAATTATTATCTTTACGTGCTTTGTGCATCGGCGCGGATGAATCTAATGTTTGCTGTCAGTCACCGCAACGGTGTGGATACTGTACTTCAGAATCACAGATCGTAGTCTTGAAGTATGACCTTGTAGTCTTGTAGTCCAGATTGTAGTCTTGAAGTAGGAATTTTCACCGGAAAATATCATCTGAACAAGTAAGAAACATGTCTGCTACTTTTGTTCTGACCAACTGAGGGGAAAAGCATTAGGCCTACAATAAATCGCGCTGCTAATGATGATTAAATCTAACGATCGATTAGCTCATACCGCATCAAGCCATGCAAATTATTATTACCTGTATTATTATAGTTACCTGTAGATTTTCAGTTTCAGTGGCCTCTCCGCAGTCCGAACTCTTTTGCTTTTGACTATGGCTGAATCTCCAGTTGTCACTGATGATTGTCATTTGAACCTTTCTGGATTACAATCCGCCATCAAAATAAGTTTCATTATTGCAGCTGCTGTGAGAAAAGGCTGTAAATGATCCGTTACCAGTAGCATCATATATGCAGGGACTCCTTTCTTTCTGTTTACATATGTGATGTTATGATGCAAAGACGAACTGTTGCATACTCGAATTTCCTGTGTAAATCCACCAGTGTCGATTTATTATAAAACATTATTACAAACTTACCGTTATGAATCAGGCTAAGGTAAGGAGATAGTTTTGAACACTGGCTATATAAGTCTCTGGAGTCTCCAGAATGTGTCTGTGAAGTTTCAGCTCAAAATCCCCCACAGATCATTTATTATAGCTTGTCAAATATGCCTCTATTTGGGTGTGAGCAAAAACATGCCGTTTTTGTGTGTGTCCCTTTAACCCTTTGATGCACAACATGGGTCAAAAATGACCCGGCTGAGTTTTTATTTTCTATATCTTTGCAAGAAATTAATTTCATCATTCAGTATTCCAGGTATTCCTCAATTAACTTGTTTTTGATCATCACACATCATTTTTTCTTTCTTACTTTTTGAATAAAAATCATTTTTGTATCACTACCCTTCTAATGCACAACATGGGTCAAAAATGACCCGTATTCATTTCCTATGTAATTTCAATCATGGTTGAGTGTTTCTATGCTGAATCTTTGAAAGAAATGTATTTTATCATTCATTTATTTCAGGTATTCTTTAAATATCTTGTTTTTGAAAACAAGATATTGTGTAAAATTGATGTAGAAACTGTTTGTTTATAAAGTAATAAAGAAAAAGTAAACATAATTATTTGTAGAAAATCAAAAACAAGATATTTCATGAATACCTGGAATAAATAAAATGACAAAATACATTTCTTTCAAAGATTCAGCAAAGAAACACTCTGTCTTGTTGAAATAACATAGGGTAATTTTTTGACCCTTGTGTGTAAAATTGATGTAGACATACAAAAACTGTGTTTGTTTATAAAGTAAGAAAGAAAAAAATGAACATAAGGATTTTTGACAATCAAAAACAAGATATTTAAGGAATACCTGGAATAAATGAATGATAAAATACATTTCTTTCAAAGATTCAGCAAAGAAACACTCAACCATGATTGAAATTACATAGGAAATGAATACGGGTCATTTTTGACCCATGTTGTGCATTAGAAGGGGTTTTCATAGCTTGTGCATCAAAAGGTTAAATGCAAATGAGCTGCTGCTCCCGCCCCCTTTCCAGAAAAGTTGCGTGTTCTTGAGGGCGGGGTTTATGTAAATTTGGGGGTTTGTGATGTCACAAACCTATATATATATAGGTAGATGACTGGGTCAGAGCATCTCCAAAGCTGCAGCTCTTGTGAGGTGTTCCCAATCTGCAGTGGTCAGTATCTATCAAAAATGCTCCAAGGAATGAACAGTGTTAAACCGGCGACAGGATCATGGGCGGCACGTGGGGAGCGAAGGCTGGCCCGTGTGGTCTTATCCAACAGATGAGCTAATGCATTATTGAATTATAATCAATTCATATTATCCGCATTAGCCTATCCATCCAAGGCTCACTATTTTTAGAAGCTCACTAGTATTTGAAAGTGAATCATGTCAATGTTTCCCGAACAAAACCTTCAGCAAATTCGATCCCTCATGCAGCACATGTAAACGTCTTTCGTCCGGCTGTCGTAGAGCCATCGAGTCTCTGCAACACGAGGCGTTTGATTTCAGTGCTGTTCCTGACAGCTTGTCTACGAGTCGGCCGCTCTCGGGAGGAAATCTCTCCCCTCCCCACATCACCTTTAATGAGGATAAAAGGTCAGAGCTTAATTATTCATCTGGGATGTCAGACAATCCCCCAAAGACTGAAGTTTAGAGAGCCGGTAGCAGTGAATAATGCATGAAGCATCTCCTCTCACTTTCAAACAGTTTGTTTGCTTGTTTTCTGGTGGATATCTGGTCGCTCCGACCCTCAGAACTCGCTTCGACCTCTGCTGTCACTCCCTGATCAAGCTTCAAGAAAACACCTGAGAAAATTAGCACAAACTCCTCCGTGTTGTATTTTAAACAGCCGTGGATGTGGAGCCATTATGAGCCGCGCTGGAGGAATCTGCTCTGCTAGACTGAACACTCCAGTGAGGTAAAGCAGCTTTGTTAAGCTTTAAGAGTGTTTGTGTTGGCAGAGGAGACGCAGCAGATATCGGCACTATTAATGTGTATTAAAGGGAAGAATAGCGTAATGTGATACGCTCGGAAAAGGATTAGAGTGGGAGAACGAGGAGAGGGAGAGTGCAGGAGGAATACGCCACCAACGCACTGCACAACCTGTCAGTCAGCACACTGGAACCAATGAATTCCGTGGATGAGGAGAGAGGGCGGGGCTTATTAGTGATCCATATATGGCATTCCCATCGTTGATGTCTTTGCTCATGGGCACAATTGATTTGGAGCCAATCACCTGAGCTGTAGATGTCATGTGATGCAAATATTAGGGGTCATTTTTATTTTTTTAAAGAAATTAATACTTTTATTCAGCAAGGATAAATTGTTTAAAAGTGACAGTAAATATGTTTATAATGTTACAAAAGATTCTATTTAAGAAAAATTATGTTCTTTTGAACTTGAGCAGATTAGAAATGTTTCTTGAGCAGCAAATCATCATATTGGAATGATTTCTGAAGGATCATGTGACACTGAAGACTGAAAGACTGAAAATTCAGCTTTGATCACATGATATAAATTACACGTTACTATATTCACATAGAAAACAGTTATTTTACATTGTAATAATATTTCACAATTTTCGCAGTATTTTATATCAAATAATACCAGCTTTGGTGAGCAGAAGAGAGTTGTTTCAATTATTATTTTTTTTTTTTATTGTACCGACCCCCAAAAAAACAGCAGACTGGAAAAACGAGCCTCCAAAATAAAAATAAAAATAAAAAATCAGTCCATAGGTAAAGTATCTACTGTAGTATAATGAAATATTGTTGATTAACCCTCATTTTGTGTTTTGGGTCATTCTAACCCAGAGAGGATTTTCCCCGTTGGACTAAAATTTACTGACTTTACTCAATTTTTTGTAATTTTTTGTGTTTTTTTCCCCCAAATTGTTACACTTCTGATGTTTCTGGTCATTTGACCGACCTACAAAAAATTTCTTATAAATCTGTCATTGTGCTTCATTATCACCAAATATTAAATCTTTTTGTCAGCTTGTTTTCTTTCAATTAGGACAAGTTTTATATATAACTGACTGATCGTAGGCCTTATTTATCTGAGCTTTTGTACCTCTCTGAGTGAAAAAAGCATTATTTGTGGATTATTTTGCAATATTACATAGAATATGAAAAACAAACTACACTGTTTATCACACTAGTGTGCTTTAATGTTTAATTAGGAAATTTGTTTTGAAATGCTTTTATTTTGAAAAAAAAAAAAAAAATGGCACAACAATGGCACAACCTACCAAAAAAATGGCTTATAAATCACTTGTTACACTATTTTATCACTAAATATTGGATTCTATATTTTTGTCAACTTGTTTTCTTTAAATTAGCACAGGTTTTATATATAATTGATCGATCGTAGGCCTTATTTATCTGAGCTTATATGTACCTCATTTTATGAATGAAAAAAGCGTTATTTGTGAACAATTTTGGCAATTTTACAGTACACATATATATATATATATATTATATATATATATATATATATATATATACAGTGAGGAAAATAAGTATTTGAACACCCTGCTATTTTGCAAGTTCTCCCACTTAGAAATCATGGAGGGGTCTGAAATTGTCATCGTAGGTGCATGTCCACTGTGAGAGACATAATCTAAAGAAAAAAATCCAGAAATCACAATGTATGATTTTTTAACTATTTATTTGTATGATACAGCTGCAAATAAGTATTTGAACACCTGAGAAAATCAATGTTAATATTTGGTACAGTAGCCTTTGTTTGCA
Source organism: Chanodichthys erythropterus (assembly GCF_024489055.1). Classification (NCBI taxonomy): domain Eukaryota; kingdom Metazoa; phylum Chordata; class Actinopteri; order Cypriniformes; family Xenocyprididae; genus Chanodichthys; species Chanodichthys erythropterus. The sequence continues at coordinate 43,170,017 of NC_090227.1, read as the reverse complement.
ATTACAGAGGTCAAACGTTTCCTGTAGTTTTTCACCAGGTTTGCACACACTGCAGGAGGGATTTTGGCCCACTCCTCCACACAGATCTTCTCTAGATCAGTCAGATTTCTGGCTTGTCGCTGAGAAACACGGAGTTTGAGCTCCCTCCAAAGATTCTCTATTGGGTTTAGGTCTGGAGACTGGCTAGGCCATGCCAGAACCTTGATATGCTTCTTACAGAGCCACTCCTTGGTTATCCTGGCTGTGTGCTTCGGGTCATTGTCATGTTGGAAGACCCAGCCTCGACCCATCTTCAATGCTCTAACTGAGGGAAGGAGGTTGTTCCCCAAAATCTCGCAATACATGGCCCCGGTCATCCTCTCCTTAATACAGTGCAGTCGCCCTGTCCCATGTGCAGAAAAACACCCCCAAAGCATGATGCTACCACCCCCATGCTTCACAGTAGGGATGGTGTTCTTGGGATGGTACTCATCATTCTTCTTCCTCCAAACACGTTTAGTGGAATTATGACCAAAAAGTTCTATTTTGGTCTCATCTGACCACATGACTTTCTCCCATGACTCCTGTGGGTCATCCAAATGGTCATTGGCAAACTTAAGACGGGCCTGGACATGTGCTGGTTTAAGCAGGGGAACCTTCCGTGCCATGCATGATTTCAAACCATGACGTCTTATTGTATTACCAACAGTAACCTTGGAAACGGTGGTCCCAGCTCTTTTCAGGTCATTGACCAGCTCCTCCCGTGTAGTTCTGGGCTGATTTCTCACCTTTCTTAGGATCATTGAGACCCCACGAGGTGAGATCTTACGTGGAGCCCCAGTCCGAGGGAGATTGACAGTCATGTTTAGCTTCTTCCATTTTCTAATGATTGCTAAAACAGTGGACCTTTTTTCACCAAGCTGCTTGGCAATTTCCCCGTAGCCCTTTCCAGCCTTGTGGAGGTGTACAATTTTGTCTCTAGTGTCTTTGGACAGCTCTTTGGTCTTGGCCATGTTAGTAGTTGGATTCTTACTGATTGTATGGGGTGGACAGGTGTCTTTATGCAGCTAACGACCTCAAACAGGTGCATCTAATTTAGGATAATAAATGGAGTGGAGGTGGACATTTTAAAGGCAGACTAACAGGTCTTTGAGGGTCAGAATTCTAGCTGATAGACAGGTGTTCAAATACTTATTTGCAGCTGTATCATACAAATAAATAGTTAAAAAATCATACATTGTGATTTCTGGATTTTTTTTTTTTAGATTATGTCTCTCACAGTGGACATGCACCTACGATGACAATTTCAGACCCCTCCATGATTTCTAAGTGGGAGAACTTGCAAAATAGCAGGGTGTTCAAATACTTATTTTCCTCACTATATATATATATATATATATATATATATATATATATATATATATATATATATATATATATAAATTGCACTGTTTATCACACTAGTATGCTTTAATGTTTAACTAGGAAAGTTGTTTTGAAATGCTTTTATTTTATTAAAAAAAATAAAATAAAAAAAATGGCACAAAGTAATCAAAAATGACCAGCCTACCAAAAAATAGCTTATAAATCACTTGTTACACTATTTTATCACTAAACATTGGATTCAGTCTTTTTGTCAGCTTGTTTTCTTTAAATTAGGACATGTTTTGTATTCATTTTTGAAACTGATTGATCGTAGGCCTCATTGATCTAAGTTTATATTAGTCAAAAATGACCACCCATTGAAAATGAATAGGGGAGATCGAAAATAAGAGAAACATTTAGTGTGCATCATGTTCGTGTTCACATATATACATGTGGGCTTGCAGAAATAAAGGCCTCGGGCCTCTGCATGTGTGGATACAAAAACATTGAATCCAATATTTGGTGATAAAATAGCAAGTGATTTTCTGTAGGCCATTTAGTAAGTCATTGTAAGTCATTTTTTGACTTTGACTTTGTGCCAAAATTTTGTACAAAATAAAAGCATTTCAAAACAAATTTCCTGTTTAAACATTAAAGCACACCAGCATGATAAACAGTGCATTTGGGTTTTTTTTCATATTTTATGTAAAATTGACAAAATTATCCATAAATAATGCTTTTTTTTCACTCAAAAACTGAGGTAGCCTACATAAGCTCAGATAAACAAGGCCTACGATCGATCATTTCCAAAAATAAATATGAAACCTGTCCTATCTGAAAGAAAACAAGCTGACAAAAAGACGGAAGTCAATATTTGGTGATAATGTAGCATAATGAGAGATTTATAAACTTTGCAGCGAACATGACAAGTGTTATAGGGTTGCTATTATATAATATATATGCAAAGTTTATTTAGTCAAAATATAAAGGTACTTAACCCTAACTTAAACCTTATCCTCAAGTGTAAAATTAAGAATAAGTCTAAAAAACTTTTTATTACCGACATCATTGATGTCAAAGCATATGCACCGTATTCCGTATAAATAGGAAAATGCAAAAGAGATTTAAGTGCTACAGCACAGGGGAAAACATTCCCTGAGGAACTTCCTTGCTTCGTTTGAAGAACAAAACAAAATATATGACTTTCAGAGGACTTTGAATATAATGAAAAACTTTTTTATCTTATTTCAAGCACTCGCATGAAATAGTTTGAGCTTCTTATGAGCTATTCTGAAGAATAATGTTGCTTTTGTGTGTTGACATCAATATGATCCCGGCTGAGATGAGAAGAACGCAGCAATGAAAACGCAGTTATCTCAAAGACGAGGTATAAGCTTATTGTGTTGTGTTCGGAAGATACAGATGTTTATTTGATACCATTAAAATTGGAAAAATGACACCAAAAATGAGAGATTTGTTTCCACACTGTGTTTAATGAGCTTGCTGTGTGGTTTTGCATCGTCAGGACTTCTGAGGGAGATAATGCCCTTATTTTCCCGGTGTGAAGTCGCCCTGCACGCATTTACTGACAACACTCATTCATCTTCTCGCAGGTAGAGGTGTGTGTGTGTGTGTGAGACGGCACAAATCTGATCTTTCTGGCTCTGCGCTAACCAGGAAAAAACAGGGAGTTTTTTCGGAAGTGGAACCAGTGATCTGAGAATAGTCCGTGTCCATCAGGGGAATTCAGACGTGAACGCGGGTGGGCAAGGTCACGCAGATCTGCTCTGTGCTGGCATAAAGGTGGACAAACGAAGCATCAGTGTGTCTTTCCTCGCTGTGGGGCCCTTAAACTGAAACTCCATCTGAGGCGGAGGCACCTGGCGTCAGCGTGTTGATCAATTAGGGCTCCGTGTCGCTCTTAACTTAATTACAATCATTTATTATGGCTTAGCGAGGCTCTAATCAGCAAGCTATAGCTGTGGCAGCAGGCAGATTATTTTTATTAAAAAAATAATTAGGCAAGTCAAATTTATTTGTGTAGCTCTTTTCACATTATACATTGTTTCAAAGCAGCTTTACATGTTTATGGAAGCCCGTTTCCACCACATAAGAAACAAATCATAAAATTCTGATAGAAAGTCAAAATTATGACTTAAAAAGTCATGATTTTAAGATAAAACGTCAAAATAATGATATACAAATTCAAAATTATGACATAGAAAGTCTAAATCATTAATAATTTCGACTTCAATATGAGATAATATCATTATATGTCTCATAATTAAGTCATAATTTCGACCAGGTATGTACATTTCAACGTCACAATTTTGGCTTTTTAATCTCATAATTTCAACTTTTTATGTCATAATTATGACTTTTAAACTTTTCATCATATAATTATGCTATAATTAACTTTATATGATTTACCAAAGCATGATTTTTTTCTTATGTGGCAGAAATGGGCTTCAATGCATGTTAATGGTTATACTATCTTAATATCTTCATTTATTACATTAGTTCTGGGCTATATTAATATAGTTTACATTTTGTGATAATACAAGCAATCAAGCAGACTTTACACTAATGTACTGTATGAATGTGAATGAAGTTGGACATACTTATATTTACAAATTTATATAAAGAGCTGGGCAATAATATAGTGACAATATCATCAGTGTAATGCTCTAATTATTAGTTGTGTTTTTGCTTAAGATAGCTGTATTGTGCATGATATTTCATATTTTTGCCCTTGGTGGTGGATATTTAATGCACAACACAGCCAAATTTATGCACTCTTAGGAAAAATAAAAAAAAGTTTATTTTAATCTATGACTTAATTTTTTGCCAAATTAGTTCTATAAAAGAAACAATGTCTCACATTATTATATAATACTTTCATGTTTAAAGGGTTATTTCATTTTTTCATTTTAGTGAAAAAGTATGTTTACGAGCTGCTTAATTCATACAATTCAAAATAAAAATGAATTAAAACTAAATTAATTAAAGTTAAATCCATAAAATGACGCATGATGGAACACCTAAAAGGTTCTATATATGAAGCTCCTGACGGATTCCTTTAAGGTTCCATATAGAACCTTTTCTTCTAAGGGCTGCTTCACACAGAACGTGTTTTTGCTGTTAAAAACGCAGAATGAAAAAAAAAAAAAACTTTTAATTTGATTGCCGCATTTTTAGAATGCTGTGTCATGCGCGAGATGCTGCAAAAGACACCAAACGCAAGCAAAACTGTCAAACAGGTCTGTCTAGCGCACATTTACATGGAAAAACTATGGAAAAAGTAGCACAATGTAATGGAAAAATGCGTCCCAGTTCAGTTTCTGTACTGTTGTTCATTGACAATGGTTTATGTTGCTCATTTTGCCTCAAATCACCAGCTCTTATTGAATATGCATCAATGCAAATCATTCTGAGTATGAACATGTTTTTGTGAAACCATTATCCAGCGAATCGCACCGCGCTGTCCGGTCAAGGGCCTATGCAAATGATTGTTCTGCCCATCTCGTGAAGTAGCAGAGTTTCATCCCACATTTGGCTTCTTGTAGTTCAGGAACAGCTGATGACTCATTCTTTGAACTGTGCGCTTCTGAATTTTGAAAGTGGAGTGATGCTGTTAAACTTCACAGATGTGGGGAGGGAATGTAGACAATACACATCCAATCAGCGGATGTCCACAAATGATGGGGGAGTACAGTGAGTGAGCCAATCAGCAGTAGGGGGTGTGTCTGCATATGATGGGGGAGTAGAGTGAGTGAGCCAATCAGCAGTAGGGGGCGTGTTTGCTCATGATAGGGGAGGAGAGAGAGTGAGCCAATCAGCAGTAGGGGGCGTGTCTGCTCATGACTGGGGAGTAGAGTGAGTGAGCCAATCAGCAGTAGGGGGCGTGTCTGCTCATGATGGGGGAGTAGAGTGAGTGAGCCAATCAGCAGTAGGGGGCGTGTCTGCTCATGATGGGGGAGTAGAGTGAGTGAGCCAATCAGCAGTAGGGGGTGTGTCTGCATATGATGGGGGAGTAGAGTGAGTGAGCCAATCAGCAGTAGGGGGCGTGTCTGCTCATGACTGGGGAGTAGAGTGAGTGAGCCAATCAGCAGTAGGGGGCGTGTCTGCTCATGATGGGGGAGTAGAGTGAGTGAGCCAATCAGCAGTAGGGGGCGTGTCTGCTCATGATGGGGGAGTAGAGTGAGTGAGCCAATCAGCAGTAGGGGGTGTATCTGCATATGATGGGGGAGTAGAGTGAGTGAGCCAATCAGCAGTAGGGAGCGTGTCTGCTCATGACTGGGGAGTAGAGTGAGTGAGCCAATCAGCAGTAGGGGGGCGTGTTTGCTCATGATAGGGGAGGAGAGAGAGTGAGCCAATCAGCAGTAGGGGGCGTGTCTGCTCATGACTGGGGAGTAGAGTGAGTGAGCCAATCAGCAGTAGGGGGCGTGTCTGCTCATGATGGGGGAGTAGAGTGAGCCAATCAGCAATAGGGGGTCTGTCCACTCATGATTGGGGTGTAGAGTGAGTGAGCCAATCAACAGTAGGGGGCGTGTCTGCTCATGATGGGGGAGTAGAGAGAGTTAGCCAATCAGCAGTAGGGGGCGTGTCCATTTATGATGGGGGAGGGGAGAGAGAGTGACCCAGTCAGCAGTAGGGGGCGTGTCCGCTCAGGATGGGGGAGTAGAGTGATTGAGCCAATCAGCAGTAGGGGGCGTGTCTGCTCATGATGGGGGAGTAGAGTGAGTGAGCCAATCAGCAGTAGGGGGCGTGTCCGCTCATGGTGGGGGAGTAGAGTGAGTGAGCCAATCAGCTGTAGGGGGCGTGTCTGCTCATGTTGGGGGAGTAGAGTGAGTGAGCCAATCAACAGAAGGGGGCGTGTCTGCTCATGGTGGGGGAGTAGAGTGAGTGAGCCAACCGCTCATGATGGGGGAGTAGAGTGAGCCAATCAGCAATAGGGGGTGTGTCTGCTCATCATGGGGGAGTAGAGTGAGTGAGCCAATCAGCAGTAGGGGGCGTGTCCGCTCATGATGGGGGAGTAGAGTGAGTGAGCCAATCAGCAGTAGGGGGCGTGTCCGCTCATGATGGGGGAGTAGAGTGAGTGAGCCAATCATCAGTAGGGGGCGTGTCTGCTCATGATGGGGGAGTAGAGTGAGTGAGCCAAACAGCAGTAGGGGGCGTGTCCATTTATGATGGGGGAGGGGAGAGAGAGTGACCCAGTCAGCAGTAGGGGGCGTGTCCATGATGGGTGAGTAGAGGGTTTGAAGAAATAGAGGTGGCTGACAGACTTTTCAATTATCAAAAATGATTTTTAATAGTTTTAGTTAATGATAACAACACTACTCCATTGTTGGCTTTTCTAAAGTGTTTAAGATATCTTTATGAGACAAATTTGCAAGCAACATACAAATATTTCCTTTTTTATAGTAGATGTTTTACCAGTGACTCTTCTTGGCAATTTGTGTATCATCGACTGATCAGAGGGTTTCTGTATCTGTAGCCCATTTACTGTCCTGGTAATGTGTGATGGCATGAATATGGGACACCTTTTTTCGAGTGTCATGAATTATTCTCCTCTCTCAAAGCAGCCCAAAATCCCTTCAGCAGGTGGTAATGTTCCAACTGAACGCCACATCAGATCTCATCTCACCAACATGTGTGTTCAACATGTGAGAGAGACTGACACCTGGAGAAACGCAGAGGAATCTGCAGCCGACCGTGGTTCAGTATCTCTACCTGCTCAGGTGATGCTGCTTCTGTTAATGACATGTAACTTGTCCATGTGAAATATACTGTACTGTACCGCCCTTTTCAGCGCTGCAAACGTTGCGTTTTGTCTTCCGGTTTGTATTTCCACAGCATGATGGTAAGGTCTTATGGATTTTTGAATGAACCACTCTTTTTAAAATCTTCCCAGTCTACTGACATTTGTTATGACATCCACTATAAACATTACAGTACTCATGATAACTCTGTAATATGTAAATCCACTTCACCAGCTAATTATTCTTCAAATGAAAGTTCAAACATGTGCTTCTCTGGTGAATAAGGTCTACATAAGCATCTGTAGTAATACATTACAGTTCAGTTTGCGGTCTAAAACCCTATTGTACTAATTGTTAAAATTTCCAAGGATCAGTATTCTCCCCTGAAAGTGATCGGGCAGACCAAACCAAAACTTTGAGGGCTGTTAGTACTCACACCATCTACAACGTCACTATTTCTTACCCCGATCAGCCTGATGGGGGCGCTACAGTGGTGAAAAGTGCGTAATCGCTTATAACTCGTAGCCTGAACTGTTAGGCGTAGGCTCAAGTGTCTTATATTGTTGGAATCCTTGGCTCAATACAAAACTAGTCCTAGGTTTTTGACCCGATCGGGACCAAACCAGTGCAGCAAGATTCTCTGGAGGCTGATTGTCAATAGTTATTAAAAAAAAAGTTGAAATTCTTGTTCACGGTCCCTAAGGGCCACCAAAACGTTCAAAGTGGGCAGAGCCACTTTTAGTAAAATGGCTATAACTCATGAACGGAATGAGATATTGTCATCAAATTTGGCGCATCTATGTAAGAGCTCATTGTGTGGTCGTGTGAAAAAGGATGTGGAAACTGGCCACTTGGTGGCGATATAACAGAAAAAAAAAATCATGAAAATGTCTGTAACTACTTCAGCGTTGGTCCGATCAACTTGAAAATTGGCATGCAGTGTATTTGTCCAAGGCACCATGATTATCTATGAGGACATTGACACATCTCAAAAAACATGGCCGCCATCAGCCAATGAAGTTTGAACAACTGTCAAACAAGGTTAACGGAGGTTGATTAGAATGAAACTCTCTAGGCCTGTTTGACTCACGGCCCTAGAGGCCTGTGAGAAATTGGAAAGAAATTGGCCACCGGGGAACACCTTTGCATTTTTCACGTGCGTAAAGGATGGTGTATTGCACGATTTTTTTCGCATGCCCACGACATTCTTACCACATGGTAGAACTCCTCATTCTGATCAACTTTGCCTCTAGGACCGCTGCTGTCCATCGAATCATTGGAGATATTGGAGATATTGGAGATATTGGAGATATTGGAGATCCATATTGGAGATTATTTCAAAGATGCATGCCCTGGACTCGCTTGTTGTTCTTGCAAAATTTTCAGGTATTTTGGATTTTTTGAAAAACCTACTTTTGCGTACTAGTCCTAGATTTTGGACGCAATCGGAACCAAACCAGTGAAGCAAGATTCTTTGGAGTATGATTGTCAATAGTGTAAAAAAGTTGAAATTCCGATTCATGGTCCCTAAGAGCCACCAAAACATTCAAATTGGGTCAAGCCACTTTTACTAAAATAACTTGTGAACAGAATGAAATATTTTCACCAAACCTGGCACACCTATGTAAGAGCTCATTCCGTGGTCACGTGAAAAAGGACACAGCGACCGGCCACTTGGTGGCGCTATAACAGGAAAAAAAACATGAAAATGGCAGTTTGTCTGATCAACTTGAAAATTGGCATGCAGTGTCTTCGTCCGAGGTGGCATGATTGTCTATGAGGACCTTGACGTATCTCGAAAAACATGTCCACCATCAGCCACAGAATGCTATCAGACAAGGTTAACGGAGGCCAATCGGAAGGAAACGTGCTGTGCCTGTTTGACTCACGGTCCTAGAGGCCTATGAAAAATTGCAAAGAAATTGGCCACCGAGGTTCACCTGTGGTTTTCACGTGCATAAAGGATTGTGAATCACTACATTTTTTGCACACGCCCACAACATTCATACCACATGGTAGAACTCCTCATTCTGAGGAACTTTGCCTCTAGGACCGCCGCTGTCCATTGAATCGTTCATTAAATATTGGAGATTATTTAAAAAAACTCGATAACTGCTAAAAAACTTTAAAAATACATATTTCCTATGGTAAATTGCATGTATTTGCTGTAAACTGTCTTTTCCATCCATGATCAAGATGGTTATAGGCTTTCTAATTAAAACATAATACCTTTTTACGTATTTGCGTAAAGGCTTTAAAGTGCTCAAACCCCGATTATTGCTGCTTGCAGCTACTTGTAGTTATCGTCCTTGGTGTGAACAGGCCTTTGAAGCAACATGAGGGTAAATAAATGATGATTTTCAGTTTTGGTTGAGCTTTTGAAGGTGATGTTTTTCAGTAAAGACCCGTACAGAACAATCCTTATTTCATAATCCTAATAATCATAAATTCTTATCCGAGAGTTTAATGTTGCAGCTCTTTATCAGGTTTTCATTGGCGACAGAAATGTGATGTGTTTCTCCTGGCTCACACGAGCAGAACAAACGGATGTGTTGATTTCTCATTCTGTTCATCAGCGAACACTGCTGAATGTTCTTGCAAGAATGTAGTTTTTGAGACTTTTGACTTTGCTTCATAAACAACCACCCACATTATGACGGCAACTTTTGCATAAGCAAGTTCTTCTTAGATATTCCTCTGCTTAGATATTCCTCAGCTGCAGGACTCTGTTAGGTCTGTATTTAATGTTCACCATAGTGCTCCATGGGGCCCGGCATTCATATGCAGCATACCATTATTTTCATTACCTAAAAGCATTAAGTAATGACCATTCAATACAGAGGGCCTTTGTACATTTAGTTAATGATCTGTAAACCACAAAAGCGAGATGGACGTTGCAAGGTCACACAGTCTTACACAAACACACAGTCTCGTCCATTTAAGTAATTATTAAAAGGTTCAATACATTCTGGTGAAAGGTTTGCAAAGCTGATTTACTCCTGTTTATACACTAGGCGCTTATTGAATGTGCTTTAGTTCTCTGGGAAAAGTGGTAAAGCCATCCGATTGGATAGCTGACCTGTCAATCATGCCGTTTGAGGTCTGTGATTGGTGTCTTCAATGTGTTGCATATTTCCCGTTCTTTGGCAATTCAGCATAAGGTAACTTGTCTGTGGTTCAGTGTTCAGTGCAGCTATCAGGTTCAGAATTGCTGTGAATCATCCGTTTGGTTGCACACAGCTGCTGCGGTTCGATGACGGACAGAAGCAGGTCTTTCCTGATGGCTGTGAGTGTTTGCACTGACTGTGACATCAGGCGGACCTGACACGATGCTCTCTCAGGTGTCTGGTCCACTTCGGTTTACCAGAATCGACGGGCCTTGCGGTGTAAAGTCAAACCTAATTACACATCTGGCCACTGAGGTTTGGATCAAATGTCCGACTCGGATTCAGGCACCACAAGTGTCATTCAAGACTCATATTGTGTGATAGAAAATACTAGGGTTATATATATATATATATATATATATATATATATATATATATATATATATATATATATATATATATATATATATAAAATATTCATTATTTTATTTCCATAAAATACAGTGCTTCCCACAGGTTTTAAATATACTTGCGGTGGTAGCCGGGTGAAATATTCTCCTATTACCCACGGCACAAAAATGGTCTACTACATGTGACAAACAAACAATGTGTGATTTTTAACATTATTTTTATTTATTGAAGTTAATTTTAATTAAATAACATATACGTTCAACTACATACTAACATTATGCATTATTATGCATTGTAAATTATGCAAAATTACAGCATTTAAATGGTTCACATTTTTCTATGTGTGGGAAGCACAGTAATAATTAGTTATTCATTGATTTTAATAAAATTCAATTTCATTTTTTATAATTTTTTACATTTTTAAATTTGACATCATTTACATTTATATATATATTTTACATATATTATTTTTATACATTAATAAATGTAATTTTTGTATCAATTTTTATATTATTTTAGAATATTTATATATATATATATTATTTTATACTTTTTAATTTATTAGTTTTACAACAACTTTTGGACTGTAGAATGGCCTAATTTATAATTTTTCTTTTCAATTTATATTTTTATTTATAAATTAAATTTAATTATGAATTTACATTTTTATTAAATCAGATTTTCTTTTTTTAATTCAAGCCAATTAATATTTTTATTCATCATTGTATGAATATTTACATTTTTTAATTTTACATAAATTGTACGTATATCACAATTTACTATATACATATAATTTATTTATTTATAGATTTACTTTTTTAGATGAATAAAAAAATATATATATTTTTTTTATTAATTTTACAACTTTTTGACTGTAGGATGGCCTTATTGACCAATAAACACAATAATCACAATTGAATATATATTCAAACTTTTCATGTAATAATCAGTTATATTCTTTAATTAATAAATAAAAGTAATTTATACTTTTACGTTTCATTTTATATTTTAATTTATTAATTATTAATTTTTAATCACATATTTTATTTTCTCATTCAAGCCGATTAATAATTTAATTTATCATTGTATGCATTTTTGTATTTTAAAATTTTACATACATTTTACATACAATATCTATAGATAGATAGATATCATTTTTATATATTTAGAAATTATTACATACATTTATTTATTTATAACTTTTTGACTGTAGGATGGCCTTGTTGACTAATCACAATAAAATATTTACGATTTTTATATAATTACTTTTATGCATTAATGAATAAATATTTTTTTTTTTTAAATAATAAAAAAAAAATTTTAATTTTATTTTTCATTTCAATTTTTCTTTTTAATAATTTAATTTAACCCGCCAAGGGCAGTGTGCACGTGTGTACAAACAGACTGTTTCTTCATTTGTGATGTCCGTTTCTCCTGTTCCGTGATAAACATCAGGATCTTCAGTGATGGAAGCTCATCCAGAGGCCGGTGAAATCTGTTTCTCACACAGGAACAGACCTTGATGTTGCTACAAATAATTCATCAAGAGGAGACACTCGTGGAGATGCAGGATTTTTACGTGTATCAGAGAGTATCAATATTTCATCTGGACACTAGCGAGCCTGTGTGTTTTTCCTCAAATGCTGTTTAATGTTGTTTGTGCTCCAGCTGAGGTTTCGCTCAAGGTTGCAGCTCTTCAGCCGCGTCACGGCGAGTCGCGGTGACACGAGAACCGGCTTCACAAACACTCGCTGGCCTTCAGATGGAGGCTGTAGTTTTGTTTGACGTTTGTTAGCGTGTGTGGAATAGAGACAGGCTTTATCTGAGCGAGTGCTTCAGAAGATAAAAACTACAGTGGAGGAGCGATAGAGTATGAAAATGATTCAGGTCAGGCCTGACGTTACATATTTAAAATCACTGTGTGGAAAGATCACTTGTTGAATGATTAGTGAAGCTTCAGAAGAAGAGTTTGTTCCTCCAGAACAGCGTGACAGAGAGAGAGAGAGAGAGAGAGTCAGTGAGATGATTCGTTATGAGAAGACATGCAGGGAGAATCTGTCAAGAACATGTCCAGCTCATTTCATCCTCAAATCAGAAGAAAAATATATCAAATTAGATTTCAGATAATAGTAAGAAAATGAAGCCTATTTATTTAAATGAATCCTGTTCTCAGATCATTAAGATTTTGTACATCGTGACTCTTTTCACGCCAATTTAAGCACATTACCAACCTCTTAATTTCACTTTTAATACATCTGTCTGAAAGATACAAATATGATATCCATCCATCCATCCATCCATCCTTCTTTTTGTCATCCTTCCATCCCTCTTTTCGTCATCCTTCCATCCATTTTTTCATCCATCCTTCTTTTCATCCATCCATCCATCCATCCATCCATCATTTTATCCATCCATCCATCCATCCATCCATCCATCCCTCTTTTCATCACCCATCCGTCCATCCATCCATCCATCATTCTTTTCATCCATCCGTCCATCCCTCTTTTCGTCATCCTTCCATCCATCCATCTTTTCATCCTCCCATCCATCCATCTTTTCATCCATCCATCCATCAATCCATCATCCTTCTTTTCATCCATCCATCCATCCTTCTTTTCATCCATCCGTCCATCCCTCTTTTCGTCATCCTTCCATCCATTTTTTCATCCATCCTTCTTTTCATCCATCCATCCATCCATCCATCCATCCATCCATCCATCATTTTATCCATCCATCATCCCTCTTTTCATCATCCTTCCATCCATCCATCCATCCATCCATCCATCCCTCTTTTCATCATCCTTCCATCTATCTATCCATCCATCCATCCATCCATCCATCATTTTATCCATCTTTTTATCCATCCATCTTTCCATCCATCCATCCATTAATCATTTTATCCATCCATCCATCCATCCATCCCTCTTTTCATCATCCTTCCATCCATCCATCCAGCCATCCATCCATCCATCCATCCCTCATTTTATCCATCTTTTTATCCATCCATCTTTCCATCCATCCATCATCCATCCATTTATCCATCTTTTCATCCATCCATCTTTCCATCCATCCATCATCCATCCATTTATCCATCTTTTCATCCATCCATCTTTCCATCTATCCATCCATTAATCATTTTATCCATCCATCCATCCATCCATCCATCCATCCCTCATTTTAGCCATCTTTTTATCCATCCATCTTTCCATCCATCCATCATCTATCTATTTATCCATCTTTTCATCCATCCCTCCATCTTTTGTTACCACAGCATAATCTACTAGCCTCACTAATAAAGTTGAAACACTATTAAAAACAAGTAAACAGTCAGTAATAAAATAAGAACAAATGCACAAGAATAGATAAATACAAAATCTATCAATCATGTGACCTGCACATGTTTTCATAAGGTTGAATCTGATGTTTAAATTCATGAGTAAGTATGTGACAATCTCTGTGTGTAAATGTTTTACTCTCGTCAGCATCAGCTCTTCTCTCTCTCTCTCTCTCTCTCTCTCTCAGTCAGTGTAATTGTGCGATTCACACAAACCTCATTATAAGCACAAGCAGTTCCAGGGCGTTTCTTCACACCTGACGCACAGGTTTCCAGAACAGAGCTTCGGCCGGACCAGCACATCATCTGTCATCCGCTCAAGACTAGAGTAATCCATTACTGTCATGATTCACCATCACAACGCCGCTGTATTACAGCCATGAAAAGACCTGCCGTTCAGGGTGGGAAGGAGGATTGACGCTCATACATTTACATGACATTAATTTTCTTGATACATCCCAGAGGAAAATGATACTGCTCAGCAGCTTCTCTGTCATTGCTCAGTTATCCTTCATTTAAGTGTCAGTGTCAGTGTTATCTCAGATTTAGAAATAATGGTGCACAAATGAGTCACTAGTTGTCATCCAGGAAGAGTACAGAGCTGTAGATTCAATGTGGAGAGACTCTCAGATCTTGGGATGAGAAAAGTTTGAGCTCAGACTGAGATCTCTGATGTTTGATGGTAGACTTTGGTATCTTGGCAAAGTTTGAGAACCTGTAGAGACATATAATTGTGTTTTTAAATGCTGAGATATGGTTTCTAGGTGTTTTCCTCCTGTCTGGCCAGTGTTATTTTAGTATTATTAAAATATATTAATCATAGTTTTTATTAATATTTTGAATTAGATTGAATTTTTATATTTTGATAATTTTGATATTATTTAATTTTGGTATGTTTGTTGTCATATTTATTATTAGTTTATGAAAATTACATATAATTTTTATTAAATTTTATTTAAGTTTTAATTATTTTATTTTATCATCAAGATATTATTATAGTTTTATTAATATTTTTAATTAGTTTATGTTTTCTGTTTTCATTTTAATTTAGGTCATTTTGTGATTTGTCAATTTTTAAAACTCTTTTATTAATTTTTATTTCAGTTTTAGTTTTAGTTATTTTACTGGCCAGTGTTTTAGTATTATTAAGATATTATTATAGTTTTTATTAATGTATTGGATAAGTTTATATTTTCTGTTTTCATTTTAATTTTGGTCATTTTATTGTGTTTTATTGTCATTTTTATTATTAGTTTTTTAAAAATATATATTTTATACATTTTTATTCCAGTTTTATTTTAGTATCACTGAAATACTATTGTAGTTTTATTAATATTTTTTAATTAGTTTGTTTTCTGTTTTCTTTTTTTTTGTATTTTTTTGTCTATTTTTTAATCTTTTTTTATTAATTTTTATTTCAGTTTTAGTTTTAGTTATTTTACTGGCCAGTGTTTTAGTATTATTGAGATATTATTATAGTTTTTTATTAATATATTGAATTAGTTTTTATTTTTATATTTTCCTGTTTAATTTTAATTTTAGTAATTTAGTTATTTTTCATAATTTTTTTTATATTTTTAATAAAATATAATTATTAAAATAAATTATATAAATTAAAAATAAATTATATTTAAATAAATATAATTTATTTTTATTAAATAAAAATAAAATATATTTATTAAAATAAATTATAAAAATATAAAAAAATATATATATTTATTTTTATTAAATAAATATAATTTAATTTATAATAAATAATTAAATAAATTATATTTATTTTTATATTAATAAAAATAAATATACTTTTTTTTGTTCAGTTTTAGTTATTTTACTGTCCAGTTTTATTTTAATATCATCAATATATTATTATAGTTTTTATTCATATTTTTAATTGGTTTATATTTTCTGTTTTCATTTTAATTGAGGTTATTTTACTTGCCAGTGTTATTCTAGTATTATTGAGATATATTATTATAGTTTTTATTAATATGTTGAATTATATTTTTTATTTTTATATATTTAATTACTTTAATTTTGGTATTTTTTCCATATTTATTATTTTATATATATATATATATATATATATATATATATATATATATATATATATATATATATATATATATATATATATATATTTTTTTTTTTTTTTTTTTTTTTTTTAAGTTTAAATTTTAGTACATCAGAAATGAGAAATGTTCCCTAGGCATTAAGCTGGAATAAAATAAGTTTTTATGTTTTATTCTATTTCTATTTTCATTTTATTTGAAGTAACAAACATGTTTTTTATGGTTTTAGTTTCAGGTCTCACACCTCAATGTGCATCAATGGGATTTTTTTAAAGCTAAAAACAGCTGGTGACCTTTAACCTGCTGGTGGCCTTGACCTGGGTGTCCGTGACATTTACAAATGCAAATTGATTTGTTACAAACATTGATTTTTCCGCTCCGCTGTACCAGAGCAAATATCACACGCTACAAATCAACCAGTAAGTTCTGCACAGCGAATCATTTTTTCTTCCAGATTCAGCGAGAGGAGACATAAGTGTGCTGCGGTCTGGCTTTTGAATTAATTTTAATTAAATGCGTTAAGATGTTATGAACTGAAGACAGAAGCCAGTTATCTGGAGTTTTTCATATGAATATTTAATGCTCCTATATTAGAATTCACGATCACGCCGGAGTCAAGCGAGTCCTCTTAAAGACAAGCATCTTCCCGCCGGCGATGGCAGTGCTGTCTGAATGCAGTCAGAGACGCTGCGTTTGGCACAGACCGGCTGCGGCCCATATTGACTGATGAGTCTGGCATCAGACCAGTGGATTGTAATTTAGAAATCCCCTCTTGCCCGTGCCAGATCTGAGCCACTTCCAGATTTATGGGCCTATTTATATCAAACTGGAAATGTCGCCATGCTGCCAACTTCCACAGTCTCTCAGAGAAACCAACAGGCGAGACAGACCCTCGACAGCCGGACGCTAATTTATATGAAAATGTACAATTTGATTTGTCTAATTTCATTTCAGAGGGGAAGAACAGGTGGATTCTGTCGTTCCAGCGGCGTCTCGCAGATTCTGTAATTAATAATTAATTCGCTTTCAGGCCTGCAGCATTTGTGCTCGATATTTTAGTATCAATAAAATACTAGTTTATAATAGCATTATATTATATTATATATTATTTAATTTTAGTTTTATATTTTCCTGTTTAATTTTAATTTTAGTAATTTTTGTTGTTTTTCGTAATTTTTATTATATTTCTAATAAAATATTATTATTAAAATAAATTATATAAATTAAAAATAAATTATATTTATTAAAATAAATTATAAAATATAAAATTTATAAAATATAAAAACTATAAATATAAAATATTAAAATATTAAAAATATATATTTTTTATAAATATGTTTTTTTTTCAGTTTTATTTTTATTTTAATATCATCAAGATATTATTATAGTTTTTATTAATATTTTTAATTGGTTTATATTTTCTGTTTTCATTTTAATTTAAGTTATTTTACTTGCCAGTGTTATTTTAGTATTACTGAGATATATTATTATAGTTTTTATTAATATGTGGAATTAATTTTTATTTTTATATTATTATTTTCAAATTTTAGTAATTTTGTTGTGAGTTTATTGGTATGTTTATGTAGTTTTTTATTTAGTTTAATTAATATATTTTAGTTATTTTAGTACATCAAGTTAAACTAAATAAAAAGAGAAAAAGTTAAAATATATTTTTTATACTTTATTTCAACATTTATTTTATTTCAAGTAACATTTTTTTTATAGTTTAAGTTTTAGTTGACTATAATAACCCTGGGAATTTCACACAGGAATGCAGTTCTGCTCTTATAAAAAATGAATATGCTCATGTTGTAATTTTAAGAAAATATTTGTATACCAGGGAAATCTGCTCTTGTCAAGCTCAGACACGTCAGATTAATTAATTATAAATCTGGATGTTCATAAAGAGCTGAAGTTTGTCGTTTCTCAGTGCAGCTCGTGTTCATTTTTCTCTTTTTTCCTCTATAAAACATGTTTTATTCCTCCTTTTATGTGCAATATTGTGCCATTTCAATAATATATTGCATCAGCATACTGTGTTCCAGTTTGTTGATGTGAAAAAATGATTTGAAGTTGTAATGGAAAAAAGATGAAGAATTAAATGAGTAATTATTCAACTGGTTTAATGTCCCTGTAAGGCAGTTTTCCAGTGGATGAGCTCCACATTATAACACACACAGGTCTAATATCGTTCCACTAACCGACCCCGGGTTAGTCATTACCGAATAACTGATCCAAAAGAAACTCATACACCTTAACTAACAGATTACTCACAGAAGTGAGTATATATAACAGTGTCCCCTCAAAATAACTCAACACACAGCCATTAATGTCTAAACCGCTGGCCACAAAAGTAAGTGAAAATGTCCAAATTGGGCCCAAAGTGTCAATATTTTGTGTGTCCACCATTATTTTCCAGCACTGCCTGAACCCTCTTGGGCATCATGGAGTTCACTAAAGTCCTCTTCCACTCCTCCATGAGGACATCACGGAGCTGGTGGATGTTAGAGACCTTGCGCTCCTCCACCTTCGGTTTGAGGTGTAAAGAGTACCTAAAAACCACACTTGAGTAAAAGTACAGATACCTTGCATCAAAAATGACTAAGTTACAAGCAACCAATTGCAATACAACTTCAATAAAAGTCTTAACCCTTAAATGCATACCTCGGGTCTTTAGTGACCCGGGACGTCATTCACTGCCCTCCTCCTCGTTCATTTTTTAAAGTTAGACATCACCCTTCTTGGTATTCCTGAATCAATTCATTATAAAGAATATAACAAGAAAAAAAATCATAAAATTATAAAAGAATGCCTATTTTTGTATTCATTTTTTGTAAAAATTGTATAGGGTCGCAAACGACCCGAGGTGTGTATGAGTGTACATATATTTTTTTCTGCACAACAATAATTGAATCTCAGATGACAGAATAAGTGCGATTCAACTTTATTCCACAAGGTGGCAATGTCTGATACACAATGCTGAAGTGACGACTCATTCAGACAGAAAACGAAATAATAAGAAAAACATGAAATGGCTCAGCGATTTACTGCAGAGCAAGTACTGATCGCATCAAATATAACTGTAACTGTTACTGGATGGATCTGGTGAAGCTGTTAGTGATAGAAATATTGATTTTGAAGATATTGAAAATTATTTAGTTCTGAGAATACGTTTGAGATCGCGAATGGGCTCATATTCGTGACCTCAAACATAAAACTAGCCCATTATTTGCTGAATTTACTGGGAAATGAGCTTTTACGAGGACAGTGATGATGGCATAAAACATCTGCTCAAACAGAGCCCTTTCAAGCTCCAAAAGGTAACAAAAAATGATTTATTTTATTCTTCTGTAATTGTTACTCTAATATCAGAGGAGTTTTATATTATCACGACAGGTAGAGATCCTTCCGTGTTAGATATAGATCCGGGTCGATAAAGACCCGCATATGTAAGAATGATTGGCGAAACAGTCATGCATTTAAGGGTTAAAGTATCTGATTTTAACAGTACTGAAGTATTTTACTCGTGCTGAATGTTGGCTCACAGATGCACCAGTCCTGAGGGACACGCCAGTGAAAATAAGAAACAGTTGATTTGTAAGATGAGAAATCAAGTTTATTTTCTAAAATCAAAATAAAACTGAACGTTGCAATAAATCAAGGTCGACACAACAGCCTTTTAAACGTCTCAGTTGAGCTCAAGTGGCCATAAGTAAACCAATATCCGTCAAAACGGTCTTGTCAATACAGCGGATAAATAAAACAATGTTAAATAAAATTAAATAGTCGAAGTCTACTGTATGTGCTGGTTTGAGCCTCATCACCAGCTGCAGTCAATTCCTCATCTAATAAATCAAACACCTGCGATCAGAAACTAATGCACTCACATTCACATAAAGTATCCTTGTTGACAAGTTTTGTGGGAAGGCAAAATGCACAAGATATCATGCTCTGCTCCTTCATGGCATTCACTCAATGAACTGTAGCTCCACTCATGCACCTCCATGTCATCCGAGATGTTCATGTCTTTCTTTCTTCAGTGGAAAAGAAATGAAGGTTTTTGAGGAAAATTATTCTCCATATAGTGGACTTCACGGTTCAACGGGTTGAAAATGTCAGTTTCAGTGCAGCTTCAAAGAGCTCTACATGATCCCAGACGAGGAATAAGAGTCTTATCTAGAGAAACCATCGGACATTTTCTAAAAAAAATAAACATTTATATACTTTTTAAGCACAAATGCTCATCTTACACTGCTCTGTGATGCTCCACACATGACGTTATCATGTTGGAAAGGTCACGCGTGATCCCTCCAAAGTAATGCGTGATGCATTGCAGACCCTTATTCCTCGTCTGGGATCATGTAGAGCTCTTTGAAACTGACATTTTCAACCTGTTGAACCCCAGTGAAGTCCACTATATGGAGAAAAATCCTGTTTTCATCAAAAACCTTAATTTCTTTTCCTCTGAAGAAAGAAAGACATCTCGGATGAGTAAATTATCAGGAAATTTAGATTCTGAAGTGAACTAATCCTTTAAAGAGCCACAAAAACACATTTATTCTTTGAGTTTGGTGATAAAACTGACATAATTTGAAAGGTGAGGCTGTTTCATATCAAAAGTATCAAAGCTTATTGTGATTATTGGATGGCATGCGCTACAAATAATGTTTAATGAAGTTTTGTTCATGCATCAACCGAAAACAGCACAGATTTTTTATTCAAATGAAAATTAAATCGATATTAATAATCCAGCCCAGTTCACATGACGTTTACCTTTTGTAGATTATCCGCGTTGTGTGCACAAAATATTTTATTATATTTCTAATAACATTTTATTTTATTTTATTTTAAAGTTTTTTTTATTTATTTTTTTAAATTTAATTTTATTTTATTTCATAATGCTTATTTATTTCGATATGTTTATTTATTTTAATTTATTCAATTCAAAAATTGGTAATCTTTATTTATGTTTATATATTTGTTTTTCATTTTATTTTATATCTTTCTTTAGTTGCTAATTTGGTTTATTTGTTTTTAAAAATGTGCACAAAATAAAGACTGATACAACCAAAAAGTTAGGAGAAGTGATAATTAAATGTCACAATTTTAGTCATTGATTTCGGCACTCCAAATCATTTCCAGTCTGAACCAAAAATTCGGTTGCTGAAATTTCAGTACATTACTAATTTTATGTGCACTGATAAATCATTCACAATGTGTATTAAACTAAACTTCCGTCTTGATTTCATGTTGACTTCAAAATGAGACGAATCCTAATGTCGTCAGCGTTTGTCTTCAGATGTGTGTTTGACCGGAGCAGGTAAAGGGCTGGTGGTGGGATGCGAGCGGATGTTGTTGAAGCATCAATCCCAGAGGAGAGACAGTATCTGGGTCACTGCCGCACCTCAAATTGAAAGTGCTTGTCTATTATTCTCTCTCTTTTTCAAATCTCCTTCCACAAATTCATTGGCGCTCGGGAAGAGTTTAGTTGAAGCTTTTGAGTTGCTGCTGCATAATTGAGGCACTTTAAACACGAGTGCAAAACAAGCCTCTGCCTTTAGTGCTCATAAAACTTACAAACACACTGTCATTTTTATATACATGTGAGAATTAGAGGCGTAACTTAAGATCAACATTCATTTAGCAAAACGAGGTTCACAAGGACTTTCTCAGATGATTTATTAATTTATTTATTGGCTACGAAGCTGCATGAAAGTGTTTTTAGGCACAAGCGTAAGTTTTCAGATATTCCTGTTCATGTAGTGTGTAATAGAGCTGTTTGTGAAGGTGAAATGTCTGCAAAGTTTCAAAGATCAAATTGCAGATAAATGGAGTTTTTGTCTCCCAAACGAAATAATCTGTTCTGAACTGACTAAAAGGAGTCCTGTAATTCAGTCTCACTTCCTGCTGAACCTACATAGGTTTGTAACTCATTTGCATAATGCCAGCCTGTGATCGTCATTGGCTGGCCCCCTATCAGTTTGATTCGTGTTGTTCATGTCGAGAAGACACTGTTTTCTGCTGCCAGAGCAAATCCACTTTGATGAGATTGATACGGTAAAACCGACACCTGAGATTCAGATATGATAATGAGTGTTTGGTTTCTGACCAATCACAGCAGACTGGAACATCTGACCAATCAGAGCAGAGCAGCTCTCAGAAAGGCGGGGTTTAGAGAGACTTTAATCGTAGCGTTTCAGACACTGTGAGAAAAGAGCTGATGCTAAATTAGGAACCTTTAAAATAGTATAATAGGGGTATTTTAAGATCAGTGGTTTGTTTGATGTAGGGTTGTGACGATGAGGAAATTTTCCCACTGGTTAATCGACCGCTAATTCAAGATAAAGCAAAAGTAAAATGTGAATGGCCATTCATAACAGCCAATTCATTTCTATTGAAGTTAACTGAAAACGCTAATTCAAGACTATGAATGCCCATGCGGATTTTACTTTCGCTTTCAAATTAGCAGCAATTCGGGGGCAGCAATTGCTTGAATGGTGTGTTATTATTAGAGATCGACCGATATATTGTTTTACCGATATTTTCCCTGATATTTAAGCATTTTAGCATAATCGGATATCGTTTTTGTAATATCAGATTTACCGATAAACACCGCCATCTTGTGGGTGTTTCGAGAATTGCACACAGGATCGTCATTACAGCGCATCTGAGGGGAGACGAGACAACGGCATGCATAGCTAAAGTATACTTACCTGATTTGCTGTAATTAGTCAACTTTATTTAACATAACAGCCATTAATGCACAAATTAGATGTGTTACATAAATGCCTGAAATGTAGCTAGTTTATGTAGAAATAGAGACAATTAATTATTTATAAAAATGAATTATTATCTCCACGAGCGATCGCAGTTTGAGTATAGTTCTGTGTAAATGCATTGACAACGCTTTGTCAGCATATATTTCATAATCTAGATTGACAAAAACATTATTAATAATGCAATAAAGAAATGCAATAAAATGAGATGTTTTGTTTGTTATATTCCAAAGAATATAATCCAGCGAATTATTCTTCACTAGCCTATTAAAACAGCTTATAAATCTATTAAATCTGTAGTTTAAAATGAAGTATTACATTTCTGCAAAGTTGACATGACTCCTGTCTTTAATTCTCCATTTTAAAACATTAGACACATTTATTTTGCTTATTGTTAACATTAGTGTTGCTGCTGATGCTTTTTATATTAATACAATTATTTTTTTGTAATTTTGAAGATTAAAATGAACATTGTTATTGTTGTTTATTGCTATTAATTATTGTTTTTGTTTTTTTTTGTAGTTCCAATAACATTTTAATTTTATTTTTATATTTGGTAATATTTATTTACTTTTATTTATTTAACTATTTTACTTGCATTTACATTGTTTTTATATACTTTTATTTATTTAACTTTTATATTTAGTTTATTCACTTCATCTTTTATTTTTATATGTTGATAATATTTATTCATTCATTCATTCATTTATATTTGGTAGTATTTTTATGTTTATTGTGACTTTCTAATAACATTTTAATTTTATTTTAGATTAGGTAATAATTATTTAACTTTATGTTTATTTATTTTACTTACAGAAGTATTACATTTCTGCAAAGTTGACATGACTCCTGTCTTTAATTCTCCATTTGAAAACATTAGACACATTTATTTTGCTTATTGTTAACATTAGTGTTGCTGCTGATGCTTTTTATATAAATTAAATTATTTTTTTGTAATTTCGAAGATTAAAATGAACATGAAAGACTACTAATTTTCAACAAAAACTGTGATAGCGCACTTTTTTTATTTTTTGCACTTTCAGACCCCTCTATTTATTGGTGTATAAATAAGATTTGTTTTCTATGCAAGCAGGGAGTGATTGTTATAAATAAAATGGTTTGTTCAGTCCAGTGGTGTTGTAATCATGTCAAAAACAGAAGTATAACAGTAAATAAATATCGGTTGTGCATATCGGTTATCGGGCACATAAACACACAAATTATCGCTATCGGTTCTAACGCCGAATATTGCAGCAAGCCTAGTTTAGCAACTACAAAAGTAAAAAAGAGGCACTAGCAGTAGTTGTATCAGTCAGCCTTCAGTTAATGAACTGTGACACTGGCGCCCAGAGTGGTTTTATATCGCTGCATTAATACTGCAGTCCGCCTGTGGCACGGATCTATACTGGACCTGCTTTCAGAGAATGCCTCCATCAGCAAAAAGCACAAATCAAATGCAGAAGAGATGCTGTATTACACAGGTCAAGGACTCGCAGTTCACCTCTGTATTCCCGCAGCCGGACCTGAAGGCGTTGTGTGTGAGCGGGAGAGATGACTCCATAAAGCCGTGAATGTGTGGCGTGTCACAGCGCTGGGTTTGTGCATCTCCTGAATAATCAGTTATATGTGACATCTTTGTCTCAATTCAGTTTAACATTGATCCATTAAGCAAATATCCAGAATGCCCTATAGCAACACCTTTAGCATGCATCAAGAGCTTCATATTAACTACAGCAACTGCCCAGAACACCCTAGCAACTGCCTAGCAACGCCATGACATCATTGTGACCTGGAAAACTGCAGTTAAAATTTCTTTCCCTGTCTAAAGAGGGTGAAATTCTACGTATGTAGAGCTTTATTAAAATGTCTTGCTATTCATTCATTCATTCATTCATTCATTCATTCATTCATTAATATTTGGTAGTGTTTTTATGTTTTTTAAATTATATTTATTTATTTATTCATTCAATTTTATATGATTTTTTTTCTAATAACGTTTTAATTTTATTTTAGATTAGCTAATAATTATTTAATTTTATGTTTATTTATTTACTTATATATTTACTTGTATTTACATAGTCATTTATTTAATTTTATTTATTTATTTATCTTTATATATTTGGCATTATTTCTTTATTTGTTATATTTTTGTTATTTCTATTTATAATATTTGATTATTGTTATTGTTGTTTATTGTTACCAATTATTGTTATTTTTTAGTTTCAATAACATTTTAACTTTATTTTTATATTTGTTAATATTTATTTATCTTTTTTACTTGCATTTACATTTTTTTAATTTACTTTTATTTATTTACCTTTTATATTTAGTTTATTCATTTCATTTTTATTTTTATATTTTGGTAATATTTATTTATTCAATTATTCATTCTTTCATTCATTTATATTTGGTAGTATTTTTATGTTTATTATGACTTTCTAATAACATTTTAATTTTATTTTAGATTAGGTAATATTTATTCAATTTTATGTTCATTTATTGTATTTATATGGTCATTTATTAACTTTTGTCTATATATTTGACATTATTTATTTATTGTAATATTTTATGTTGTTTCTATTTATAATTTTTGTTTATTGTTATTTATTATTGTTATTTAATTTTATTTATTAAATTTGTATTTTTATTTCTAATAACAGTTTTATTTTCATATTTCACATTTTACTTGCACTTATTTACCTTTTTATATACTTGCATTTACAATGTTTTTATTTACTTTTATATTTATTTATATTTATTTTTATCATTTTATTTATTTAAATTTTTAATATTTCGATCATATTTATTTATTTATTTATTTATATTTATTCACTTTATTTCTAACAACTTTGTTTGTATTGGGTAATGCTTATTTATGTTTTTTTTTTTTAATTTGCTTTTTAGTTGTATTTAAAGTTGTATTGTCTTAAATTTAATAATTTATTAAATATTGTCCCAAATGTAATTTTTCTCCTCTCCTTTCCCTTGTTTCACTAAATAAACTAATAAATAATGTTTCTGTGAACTCTTCAGCTGACCCACATTGTGCTTGTGTGAAATGAAACAATGCAAATCTGAACTTGCGTTGAGCGTCGCTCCATCGATCCAGCGCTGCTCTGTACCGTCCGCAGCTCCAGCCTGTTCAGGGTATAATTAACCAAACAAAGCTTATTGATTCTGCTTGTAGCTGAAATTGTTTGTGTGCGCTGGAGGTTGGAGGCGCGCTTTGTTGGCTATAAATAAAAACAGAAAGGAAAGCATGTAATGGATGCCGGAAAGCCGCTACTTGTATATTTCTCTGTCAGTTTTAGGAGGGTTGCTCAGGTTTAGGGTGGTATCGGTCTTCATACGGATCCCCCCGTATGTCATCTTAAGCTGTATTGATGCTGGATGTGGTTTTATGTTGTCTGGAGGCAGGCGTGGATTTATTTAACACACTAAATCAGAAGATTGTCCGACAAACGGCTGTAAAACACAAGGTCCTGCGAGGAACAACAGACAGATTGTTTTGAGGCAGAAGCTCTAAATTAACCGCTCTGACAGGAACAGTTTCAGTCTGTGCCTGAATTCAGCAGTGACGGTTACTTTTCTGTTTGTGTGTTTGCTGACAGTGAGTATTTGTGTGACTTTGTGTGCAGTGAATGGAAGTGATTTATTGAATAACGCTGTGAGTCACATTCAAAGTGAAAAAGTTTCAGTGTGTGTGTGTGTGTGTGTGTGTGTGTGTAATAAAGCAACATTCATAATGTACTGTAATCTTAGTCAAACTTGCCTTATTGTCTTAATTCATCAGACATTCAAACACTTTCTCTCCTGATGAAGGACAGCCATTGAGGAAAACGCTGTGTGCGCTCAGAGGTTGTTTTGCGAGCGCATTAGAGACTTGCGCTCAAATAAGAGGCTATAGGAAATCAATTGAGGGTTGAATACTCACACACACACACACATAGGCGTAATGGTTTTTATACTGTACAAACCGTATTTTCTATCGCCAACCCTACACCTAAACCTAACCATCACAGGAAACTGCACATTTTTACTTTCTCACAAAAACTCATTCTGTATGATTTATAAGCCTTTTGATAAATGGGGACATGGGTAATGTCCTCATAAGTTACCCTTTCCTTGTAACACCATGTCATTATACAAACGCGGACACACACACACACACACACACACACACACACACACACATTAATAACAGGCCTGATTGAATACAACTGTGCAGGAAAACCTGCTCTCAATTTAATTAAACTCTAATTAAGATTATTATGTGCAGCGTTGCAATTATTCCGATGAATCTAAAGAGTGTAATTCGGTGTAAAAACAGAGCCGGGCACTTTAACGCATTGTGTGTGTGTGTGTGTGTGTGTGTGTGTGTGTGTGTGTGTGTGTGTGTGTGTGTGTGTGTGTGTGTGTGTGTGTGTGTGTGTGAGAGTTTTCATCCACAATGATCCACATTTCAAAGTCTCAGGAATAAGTTGATTTTGGCTTTTTGACATTAAAAATGTTTTTGCTGCTTCACATTTAAAGCAATAATTGACCCAGAAAATTACATTCTGACATTATTCAATCTCATTTTAATTTAAGGCACTGAAAAGCTACTGCAGCTCTCTAGTATAATTCACATTTGTGTATATTTAAATATGCAAGATAAGATTCAGGCTATTCCTTATTCAAACACACACAAAAATTGGGTTGTTTTCAACCCAAGGGCTGGGTAAATATAGGACAGAACACATGTTGAGTTAATTTTACCCAGCATAATGGGTTGATTCGTTTTACTATAATACACGCTTTTTATTTATTTTTTTACTTCATTCATGGATTAATGATTACGGATTAACTTAAATCCTCTAAACTTTTTTAAATACTCCACACAACTGTTATAACAGAGACACCGGAGGCAGGAATAAAAGCAGTTAAGATGTTTATTGAGCAAACAGCAGAGCAAAACGGGTGGTGAATGAAGTGGTGGAAGATCTCAGAGGTGGAATGATAGATAATACTGTCCTTGATGTTGTTGCAGATGAATGAAGAGGGAGACGCTGGGGAAGGCAGATGGAAACACTCACACACACTGGTAGGTAGGCACACGAGGAGACTGGAGACAATGGAGACGAAGGAGATGATGAGGCTGGGTAAGTATCGCCTTGGGAGTCCTTGAGGTAAGTTTACAACTGGTGTAACACAAACGAGACCGGACAGTGAGTGTGTGTGAGTGTGGGGTTTAAGTGCTGGTGTTGATGACTGATGTGATGAGCTTCAGGTGGCGGTGATTAGTACGCTGGTGATTGGGTGCGCGGGTACTGAAGTGAGGTGGAACCTGACGTGTCTGTGACAGTACCCCCCCTCCCACGGCCCGCTCCTGAGGGCCGAGGACCCCGACGTCGTGGTGGTCGTCCTCGAGGTCGTGGGGCAGGCCTGTCTGGGTGGTTGGTGTGGAAAGCCTGTAACAGAGCAGGATCAAGGATATCATTCTTGGGGACCCATGAGCGTTCTTCGGGGCCGTAGCCTTCCCAGTCCACCAGGTATTCCAAGAGACCACCACGGCGCCGGGAGTCCAGGATCTCTCGTACCACGTAAGCAGTTCCATCGTCCAGGATAAGTGGAAGGGGGGGCTCGACGGCTGCCACGTCAGGTTCTGTGGAGGGAAGAACAGAAGGGTGGTGAGGTTTTAATAGTGACACGTGGAAGGTGGGATGAATTCTTTTGTATTGTGCAGGGAGTTGTAACCGGTAGGTGACGGGGTTGATCTGTCGCAGGATAGTGAATGGGCCAATGAAGCGGGGACTCAGCTTCTTGCAGGGCAGGCGCATCCTGATGTCCCTGGTGGACAGCCAGACCTTCTGCCCCGGTTGGTAGGTTGGAGCGTGGGAGCGCCGAAGGTCGGCTGTCATCTTGCGCCTGCGCAGGGCTCTCTGCAACTGGTGGTGAGCTGAGTCCCATACCCTCTCGCTCTCCCGAAACCAGTAGTCGACGGCAGGAACGTTGGAGGGTTCCCCGTTCCAGGGGAACAGTGGGGGTTGGAAACCGAGTACGCATTGGAAAGGTGTTAATCCAGTGGTGGCTTGACGGAGGGAGTTCTGGGCGTACTCGGCCCAACCCAGGTACTGGTTCCAGGAGTTCTGGTGGCCGTGACAGAAGGTACGCAGGAAGCGGCCGATCTCCTGGATCTTCCGTTCCGTCTGCCCGTTCGACTGAGGATGGTATCCAGACGATAGGCTGACGGTCACACCCAGGAGCGAGAAGAAAGCCTTCCAGACTCGGGAGATAAATTGAGGTCCTCTATCAGAGACAATGTCCTCGGGGATTCCATAATGACGGAAGACATGGTTGAACATTAACTCGGCTGTGGTCATGGCTGTGGGTAGACCCTCCAGGGGAATGAGGCGGCAGGCCTTGGAGAAACGGTCTACGACGACTAGAATGCATGTGTTACCCTCAGACTCTGGGAGGTCGGTGACGAAGTCGACCCCCAGGTGTGACCAGGGCCTCTCAGGAACGGGCAGAGGATGGAGCTTGCCGGTGGGAAGATGGCGTGGGCTCTTGGAGATGGCGCACTCCCTGCAGCCCTGCACGTACCTTCTGACGTCGTTGGCCATGTTTGGCCACCAGAAGCGCTGTTTGAGCAGCGAGAGGGTCTCATTGACCCCCGGGTGACCAGTGCCAAGTGAAGAGTGAACGGAGTGCAGGAGTGGAGTGCGTCGTGTCCGGGTGATGTAACGCAAGCCCTGGGGGCAACCCGGCGGAGTTCGTGAGGAGGCATTGGAGGAGGGGAGTGTCTCTTCTGACCACTCGATGGGGCTCATAAATATGGATTCGGGCAGGATGGTGTCGGGGTTTTCGTTCTTTTCCTCGGGTGCATGGAGACGTGAGAGAGCGTCAGCTTTGAGATTTTTGGAGCCTGGACGGTAGGATATTGTAAAGTTGAATCTTGAAAAGAACATCGCCCATCTGGCTTGGCGAGGGTTGAGTCGTTTGGCAGCCTTTAGGTACTCGAGGTTTTTGTGGTCAGTGAGTACCTGGAACGGATGGTTAGCTCCCTCCAACCAATGCCTCCACTCTTCAAGGGCGAGCTTGACTGCCAGGAGTTCCCGGTCCCCGATGTCGTAATTGACCTCCGCCGGGTTGAGCTTGCGGGAGAAGAAGGCACATGGATGGAGCCTACTTGGATTCCCCTGCTGCTGTGATAGGACCGCTCCCACTCCGGTGGTGGAGGCGTCCACCTCAACGACGAATGGCAGGTCTGGATTGGGGTGGACGAGGAGGGGAGCGGTGGTGAAGGCTTTCTTGAGGTGTTCAAAAGCTTCGTTGGCAGATTGGGACCAGGACAGAGACTTGGGCTGATGACGGAGTAGGTTGGTGAGTGGACTGACGATGGTGCTGTAGTTCTTGATGAAACGTCGGTAAAAGTTGGAGAAACCTAGGAAGCGTTGGAGTTCTTTTATGGTACTTGGGGTTGGCCAGTTCTGGATGGCGGACACCTTCCCCTCGTCCATCCGGATGCCACTGTGATCTATCACGTATCCCAGGAAGTGGACAGAGGGCTGATGGAATGAGCACTTCTCTGCTTTCAGGAATAGATGGAACTGCCGTAAGCGTTGGAGGACCTCCGCAACGTGGTGGCGATGTTCGGCCAGGCTCCGGGAGTAAATAAGGATGTCATCTATATACACTAGGACGGACTTGTGGAGAAACTCCCGGAGCACCTCATGGATGAAGTCCTGGAATACGGAGGGGGCGTTGACCAGGCCATACGGCATAACGAGGTACTCGTAGTGGCCGGTGGGCGTGACGAAGGCGGTCTTCCACTCGTCCCCCTCGCGTATCCGGATGAGGTTATACGCGCTGCGGAGGTCCAGCTTCGTGAACACAGTGGCACCACGGAGGTGTTCCAGGGCCGCTGGGACGAGGGGAAGTGGGTACCTGAACTTGACGGTTATCTTGTTTAGGGAGCGGTAATCGATGCAGGGCCGCAAGCCTCCGTCCTTCTTGGCCACAAAGAAGAAGCTTGAAGCAGCAGGGGAAGTAGACGGGCGGATGTATCCTTGGTTTAGGGCCTCTTTGATATATTCCTCCATGGCCTTCTCCTCCGGTACTGACAGGGGGTATATGCGTCCCCTAGGCACTGGTTCACCCGGCAACAGATCGATGGCGCAGTCCCATGGCCGGTGTGGAGGAAGCTTGGAGGCGCGTTGCGGGCAGAAGACGTCACTGAAGTGGGCATAATCGGGTGGAATGTCGACGGAGCGCTTATCCACAGGACTTTCGATGGAGGTTGCGTTAATGGAGATGTCTTTGGAGAGAGGAGATCTTGGAGTAGGAAGGTCTGGGAAGCAGCTGTAGAAGCAGTGGTCGCCCCACTTCAGGACTTCGCCCGTGCGCCAGGAGATGGTGGGGTTGTGTTGTTCCAACCATGGACGCCCTAGAACCACGTCAGCGGTGGATTCCTCCAGAACCAGCAGATGGATGTTCTCAGTGTGGAAGATACCCACTTGCAGCTGAAGTGGTCCAGTCATCCGTCGGATCATTCTTCGGCTCAGGGGTTTGCCCGTGATGGAGTGGACCTTGTAAACCTTCGGAGAAGGCGAGGTCTTGAGCCCGAGGTGTCGACAGAGGGCGCCGGAGATGAAATTTCCTGCTGACCCTGAATCGAGGAGCGCCACCACTGAAATAGAAGCATTAGCAGCAGTAAGGTTTACTACAGTAGTGAGTGGTTTCATTTTTTGGATTGAGGGAATGATGGCACTCACCACAGGTCGAGGAGGACGAATTGGGCATGTGGAGATTACATGCCCAGGGGAAGCACAATATAGACATAGATTCAGGGTCAGCCGTCTCTGTCTTTCTGTAGAAGATAAGCGGGAGTTATCCACTTGCATTGGTTCACTTGCTGGTTCTGGGGAGCTGACGGGTTCGAACCGACGGAGGAGTGTGGTGGTTGGTGGCTGGCTCTGGTGCTCTAGGAGGCACGACTGCATACGAGAACCCACGCGGATGGCGAGTTGGATGAAGCGTTCGAGTCCTAGGGAGTCCTCGTATGCAGCGAGATGCAACCGCACGTTGGGCTCCAGCCCTTGTCGAAAGGTGGTGATGAGGGCTTGTTCGTTCCAACCACTGGTTGCGGCTAGCGTTCGAAACTGCAAGGCATAATCATTAACACTCTTATTTCCTTGTTTAAGGTTGTACAATTTCTCACCAGTAGACGAGTCGGTCAGGGGTTTTCCGAAGACTTCTCTGAAGTGAGAGACGAATGCAGGGTATGATTTAACGACAGAGCTTCTTTGAGTCCAGAGAGAATCCGCCCATAGAAGGGCCTTACCTTGCAGTTGTGATATTACAAACGCTATTTTAGCCGTGTCGGTGGGGTAGAGGTGCGGTTGCATCTCCAGAACCAACTCACACTGCAGAAGGAATCCGCTGCATTCCTCCGCCGATCCAGAGTAGGGCGCCGGTTTGGCCATGGGACTGGCGGTGAAGACTGGAGAAGCAACCGTGGCGGTGGAAGCGGAAGCGGCAGCAGCGGTGGGTGCTGGTGATGGTGATGGTGGTTGTGAGGTGAGTGCTCGACGTAAAACGTCCACGAGCTCCTGAAAGGGGTCCTGATGGCTCATGCTGATGCTTAGCTGTTATGGTCCGGTCTTCTGTTATAACAGAGACACCGGAGGCAGGAATAAAAGCAGTTAAGATGTTTATTGAGCAAACAGCAGAGCAAAACGGGTGGTGAATGAAGTGGTGGAAGATCTCAGAGGTGGAATGATAGATAATACTGTCCTTGATGTTGTTGCAGATGAATGAAGAGGGAGACGCTGGGGAAGGCAGATGGAAACACTCACACACACTGGTAGGTAGGCACACGAGGAGACTGGAGACAATGGAGACGAAGGAGATGATGAGGCTGGGTAAGTATCGCCTTGGGAGT
This sequence comes from Chanodichthys erythropterus, assembly GCF_024489055.1. Classification (NCBI taxonomy): domain Eukaryota; kingdom Metazoa; phylum Chordata; class Actinopteri; order Cypriniformes; family Xenocyprididae; genus Chanodichthys; species Chanodichthys erythropterus. The sequence continues at coordinate 43,137,289 of NC_090227.1, read as the reverse complement.
CCTTGAGGTAAGTTTACAACTGGTGTAACACAAACGAGACCGGACAGTGAGTGTGTGTGAGTGTGGGGTTTAAGTGCTGGTGTTGATGACTGATGTGATGAGCTTCAGGTGGCGGTGATTAGTACGCTGGTGATTGGGTGCGCGGGTACTGAAGTGAGGTGGAACCTGACGTGTCTGTGACAACAACCACTGTAAATCCTTTATTTTCAATCATATTTTATAGTATAGCATATTTTATATCATTTTTAATTAACATTTAATCTTGTTTAACAAATATTAAAAGTAAAAATTAAACATTTAGAAGTAATTCAAGTAGTTCATGGACTAGTCTCTGTTGTCTGTTTCCACCGTGACGGCGCTGGATCCGATGCCGGAGATGGCTCGCGTTCGGCGGGGGAACTGATATCTTCAGACTGCCGTAGCCGAAATATTCTGTGTCTGACTCCATAACCTGTCCATAAATAATCAGTTTTGATAAGTATTTATATTTTATATCTTTTTGAATAAAATCATAACATTTTTTGCAAGGCATCAGGCATTTCCATCACACGAAAAGACAGACGTGACACTTGTTTAGGTGACTCACATCGTATGTTGCTTTGCATGAAATTAAACGATATACAGAACAATAACGACTTTTTAGATAAAATAAAACTTACACAAACCTGTATTTTACAGAATACATGCATTAATTTGACGGAGCTGCACTGCTCTCCTGAAGAGGGCGCAAAAATTCTGCAATAAATAACTCAACCCCTGGGTCGTTACGTCTGACCCAGGATCTGGGTAACACAAAAACTACCCAAACACTGGGTTGTTACGTCTGACCCAGGATCTGGGTAACACAAAAACTACCCAAACACCGTGTTGTTACGTCTGACCCAGGATCTGAGTAACACAAAAACGACCCAAACACTGGGTTGTTACGTCTGACCCGGGATCTGAGTAACACAAAAACGACCCAAACACTGGGATGTTACATCTGACCCAGGATCTGGGTAACACAAAAACTTCCCAAACACTGGGTTGTTACGTCTGACCCAGGATCTGGGTAACACAAAAACTACCCAAACACTGGGTTGTTACGTCTGACCCGGGATCTGAGTAACACAAAAACGACCCAAACACTGGGTTGTTACGTCTGACCCGGGATCTGAGTAACACAAAAACGACCCAAACACTGGGTTGTTACGTCTGACACAGGATCAGGGTAACACAAAAACTACCCAAACACTGGGTTGTTACGTCTGACACAGGATCAGGGTAACACAAAAACTACCCAAACACTGGGTTGTTACGTCTGACACAGGATCTGGGTAACACAAAAACTACCCAAACACTGGGTTGTTACGTCTGACACAGGATCTGGGTAACACAAAAACTACCCAAACACTGGGTTGTTACGTCTGACACAGGATCTGAGTAACACAAAAACTACCCAAACACTGGGTTGTTACGTCTGACCCAGGATCTGGGTAACACAAAAACTACCCAAATACTGGGTTGTTACGTCTGACCCAGGATCTGGGTAACACAAAAACTACCCAAACACTGGGTTGTTACATCTGACACAGGATCTGAGTAACACAAAAACTACCCAAACACTGGGTTTTTACGTCTGACCCAGGATCTGGGTAACACAAAAACTACCCAAACACTGGGTTGTTACGTCTGACCCGGGATCTGAGTAACACAAAAACGACCCAAACACTGGGTTGTTATGTCTGACCCGGGATCTGAGTAACACAAAAACGACCCAAACACTGGGTTGTTACGTCTGACCCAGGATCTGGGTAACACAACCACTACCCAAACACTGGATTGTTACGTCTGACCCAGGATCAGGGTAACACAACCACTACCCAAACAATGGGTTGTTATGTCTGACACAGGATCTGGGTAACACAAAAACTACTCAAACACTGGGTTGTTACGTCTGACCCAGGATCTGAGTAACACAAAAACTACCCAAACACTGGGTTGTTACGTCTGACCCAGGATCTGAGTAACACAAAAACTACCCAAACACTGGGTTGTTACGTCTGACACAGGATCTGAGTAACACAAAAACTACCCAAACACTGGGTTGTTACGTCTGACCCAGGATCTGGGTAACACAAAAACTACCCAAACACTGGGTTGTTACGTCTGACCCGGGATCTGAGTAACACAAAAACGACCCAAACACTGGGTTGTTACGTCTGACCCGGGATCTGAGTAACACAAAAACGACCCAAACACTGGGTTGTTACGTCTGACACAGGATCTGAGTAACACAAAAAGTACCCAAACACTGGGTTGTTACATCTGACCCAGGATCTGGGTAACACAAAAACGACCCAAACGCCGGGTTGTTACATCTGACCCAGGATCTGGGTAACACAAAAACTACCCAAACACTGGGTTGTTACATCTGACCCGGGATCTGGGTAACACAAAAACTACCCAAACATTGGGTTGTTACGTCTGACCCAGGATCTGGGTAACACAAAAACTACCCAAACACTGGGTTGTTACGTCTGACCCAGGATCTGGGTAACACAAAAACTACCCAAACACTGGGTTGTTACGTCTGACCCAGGATCTGGGTAACACAAAAACTACCCAAACACTGGGTTGTTACGTCTGACCCAGGATCTGGGTAACACAAAAACGACCCAAACACTGGGTTGTTACGTCTGACCCAGGATCTGGGTAACACAACCACTACCCAAACACTGGATTGTTACGTCTGACACAGGATCAGGGTAACACAACCACTACCCAAACACTGGGTTGTTACGTCTGACACAGGATCAGGGTAACACAAAAACTACCCAAACACTGGGTTGTTACGTCTGACCCGGGATCTGAGTAACACAAAAACGACCCAAACACTGGGTTGTTACGTCTGACCCGGGATCTGAGTAACACAAAAACGACCCAAACACTGGGTTGTTACGTCTGACCCGGGATCTGAGTAACACAAAAACGACCCAAACACTGGGTTGTTACGTCTGACACAGGATCTGAGTAACACAAAAACTACCCAAACACTGGGTTGTTACATCTGACCCAGGATCTGGGTAACACAAAAACTACCCAAACGCCGGGTTGTTACATCTGACCCAGGATCTGGGTAACACAAAAACTACCCAAACACTGGGTTGTTACGTCTGACCCAGGATCTGGGTAACACAAAAACTACCCAAACATTGGGTTGTTACATCTGACCCAGGATCTGGGTAACACAACCACTACCCAAACACCGGATTGTTACGTCTGACCCAGGATCTGGGTAACACAAAAACTACCCAAATGCTGGGTTGTTACGTCTGACCCAGGATCTGGGTAACACAAAAACTACCCAAACACTGGGTTGTTACGTCTGACCCGGGATCTGAGTAACACAAAAACTACCCAAACACTGGGTTGTTATGACTGACCCGGGATCTGGGTAACACAAAAACTGCAGTTTTTCCAGTATGAAAGATGAAGATGTCTAAGCATTGTCATATGTGGGTGGTGGTACAAAATTTATGTGCAAAATTAGACGTTTACATTTCATCTCTATTTATTTGTAGACTGTAGACACTCTGGCAACATCAAATCACTATGGCAACATCCTCTGACTTCTGCAACTGTATTTCCTCATTATCTGAGAGATGACCTGACCGTACACTCATTTACATACACTGCAGAAAATCTGAAGAAGGATCAAGACAAAATGCACTCTTAAAACAAGTACTCAGATTTACAAAATGCAAGACAATAGGCATCATGAAATTAGTTTCAAGAACTCAGTCTGAGCAGATTTGATGTAAAATGAAAATTATTATTATTAACAATAATGAAAGTACTATTATTTTTAAAGTTATTATTTGTACTAATAATGTTTCTCATTGCACACAGCAAAACTACACATGTGCAGTTTTTGGCATGCCAATAAAGCATCACAATATTTAACACATCACAGTATTCCTCATTTAAATAATTCATACGCAGAATAAAGGGGCGGGGCCCGGTTGAGTTAGTAAGTAGTTATGGTAAGGGGCAGGACATTTCCCAAACACCAATCACAACACACTGGTCCAGCCGACCAATCAGAGCACATTGTGCTTTTCAGAAGGCGGAGCAATTAATCAGAGCGTTACTGACAGACTGGGAAGAGAGGAGCTGCACCAATGGAGAATATGAGGAAAATAATCAACATTCAAGCATGAAAACCTGCTCTAGTAGAGCACAAAAATAACTTTAAAAGGGGCATAATAGGTCCTCTTTAAAGATGCTGATTAAAAAAAATGAAGAACAGTTTTTCGTGTAGTGTTGTCAGCATTAATTTTCTTTTATTAAATTCTCTCTCTCTCTCTTCACCTTCAGTATTTGACGCGGTGTTTTCCATCCTGGTTGTTCCTCCTGTTTTCTTGTCATCTTGTTTCCCTGGTAAACTGTGTCTCACGCTGTGACAGGTTCTCTAATGAGACTCACACACTAACGAGCCTCATTCTGCACCAGAATATTAATTCTCTCAGAAAACCTACTATAATTATACACACAACAGCAGTGTAACAAAATTCCTGCTTAGCCGTTTTAACATCTGCATGTATTATTACTTTCAAAGAAATTACATTTCCTGTGCAGTATAAAATGATGACATTTATGAATGCATTTAAATGAGTTATATGTTTTTTTTTTCTCCACTCCAGCAACAAACGAGTTTAAATGGTGGATGTGTTTGACATCAAATACATGCATATTGCAAATGACTGTATATACTGTATACTCCCTACAAATGAAAGAAGTTGTGAAGCAGTATGCAGTGATTTGTTGTTGTAAAATGGCCTCATTCAATTGCATGCTTAATTCAGTGGGTGGCTTCTAGTTATTATCTCACAAACAAGTAGTTATTTGTCATCTTTATTCAGTTATGTGTAACTTTTGGCGGTCTGATCACCTAATGAGTCAATTAGAGGGATGCTAGTCAAGTGCATTGCATTGTGGGATGTAATATTGTGCATATTGCATACAGAAACACTTGCATACTATGTGCAGTATTCATGCTATATACACTGGGAAAAAATATCTAAACATTCTTAGATAAAAATGCATTTACTTGAGAAGTGAAATGGCTGAAGATATTAATTGTATGAAAAATATATAAAAATTAATTGAGTTTATGCTTAAAACAAGATAATAATTTTAGTTTATTTTTTCTGACACCATTCTTATTTTAAGCATTAACTTCATTTTAATATTTATTTATTTTTTTAGAAAACAAGACTTCATATCTTAAGTAATTTTGCATCTCAAGTAAATGTATCTTAATTTAAGAATTCTTACATATTTGTACTAGAAAACAAGACAAAAATACTGAGTAAGAAATATATATATATATATTTTTTTTTTTTTTTGCAGTGTATTGTAAAAATAGGTCAAGTTTTGTGCTAATTTGCTGTTTTGAACATATCTGTTGTGATAGAGAGCTCAATCTGTCTGTGTTTTTGTGTTAGTACATCAATAATGTGTCCAGTCTTGTTCCTTCAGTAACTCTAAACAGAAGTAGAGCAGAACATATGAATCAAGCACTCGTAAACACATCTTCTTTAAGCCTTTCACCTGATTACTCTCAGTGATATCCATCACCTGTCGTCTGTTCTGAGATCAGGTAAAATAAATAGTATTTCCCCGGTTCTGGCCGTCTATCTCTCATCCGGCGCTGAGCTAATGGGCCGTTGAGTCTATATGCATTTGAGCTTATTCCTCTATCGTTCAGTCGGTCCGGTGAAGCCTCTTCTGTAAATACGAGTGGGCTAATTTGATGCCGACACACGTATTTTACACTCTGAGGAACATGACGTGAAATTAAACGCAGAACAGACATATGCCTCTCAGGGAAGTGAAATGCATTACAAAGTCATTTTGATTTTTAAAAACCGCAGCTGGATTGAAATACGATGATGGTTTTGCTCATGTGTCAGCGAATGCTAAAACTCCTCCTGATGATCTGATGAGATGCTCTGGTTAGTCTGCACACATTCAAGGTTTTACTATTCATTTTTGTAACTTGTTTTGCATCATTTGGGCCTTTTGGGCCCATCATGATTTTGCTCCTAATTTTCATGTTTTGGGGAAGAATGTCTCAGCACAGAGAGAATTTTAACCCTTGTAAAGCCTGACGTAAAATTATAGTCATTAATGGAACAGTTTTTAGACAAACATATAAGAAAAAAAGTTTGCATATGTGTTTTTTGGTTGAGCATCACATTTGATCAGGCTTTTATGCCTCATATAGTATGATGTAGTGAGAATATGGAGCTCATACTCAAGGAGGAAAAGCTTTTATTCTGAGGCTCAAACTGAGCAAAATACACAATATACAATGTGGTGCAGATGCTGATATTTGGGCCTTTTGGGTAATGAAGTTACTCTTAGCTAAGAATCACTTTTTATGTCATTTTATATCATTATTTCAAGTTGTACAGAAGCAGCTCAGGTTTATTTGATTATCCAGACATAATGTTTTAGAAAAATCATGAGTATCAAATATAGGCTTTTGAGGAAAGTTTATTTGTTCATCTTTTAATCATCATTGTTGCATTGCATTACATGTTTTAAAACTACAGATCTTTGATCATAAATCTAAATCTAATGATATTAATATGCATTTTAATGTAATTTAATGTAAGCATCAGAATTTCATATTAATATCAGCATTTGCACCAATTGCATTTGCATATTTTTTATGTAAAAATAAAATTGAGCTGTTTTTTCCTCCCTATTCTCACTATTTGAACCATAAAAGCCTGATGTATCATATATGATACTCAACGAAAAAACAAACAAATGTATGCAAAATATTTTGTGTAAAGGTTTTCAATAAAAATATATACTTTTCTGACTATTAATATTGCTATTTATGAATTACTATTTAATGGTCAGCTTTTGCAAGGAGGAAATGTCTTTTATAGGTTGTATTTTTTCAACTATTTTGCACCATTATTTATTCTAAATGATTTATCGATGCACATCGCTATTGTGTTAAATTTGTGTTCCTTGTAATCTTGAATCAGAAAATCTTCCCCTCCCTCTTGCAGCTTCTCTTCTCTGATGATGAGGGCGGGGCAACCTGTCACTCACATGAGATCCACCAATAGCAAACCACAACCATCCAATCAATTCCCCACAGACAAAATCAAGCCCCGCCCCACATTTGTTCTTGTTCCAGAAGCATTTTACTCAAATATACAGCACAATAGAGAATTGCAACTTTACAACTGGCTGTTTATGCTGTATGTAAATGAAGACGTGTTCACAAACTCTTTCTCTCTCGTTCAGCAGGTGAGTCTTTCGCTCTGAGCTGTGATGCTCTTCATGGATTGTAAGATGGTGGATGCTCTTCGTGGCCGGAGGAGGTTGCGGGTGTCTGTCTTTAAGCCGCCCTGTTCGTTCTGGTTTCTGCTGCTGTTCGGTGTCGGAGGACTCGTTCTCTTCATCCACCTGCAGGATCTGTCTGATATGGTGCTACAACAGTCTCCAGGTAAGAAGAAACGGACGATTATGATCAACCATCAACATGTAGAGTGAATTCAGATTGGGATACGTCATGTGTGCCGTTCGTTCCCAAGCTCATGGAGAAGTTGATGGTTTATTGCTTGTGTTTTTTCTAATGGATGTGGTTTGTGGGTTTTATTTATAAGCTTGCACACAGGGTCCAAAAGGTTCTTTTTGCAAGATCAGTGAATTGAGAAAATAGCACCGTTAAAAAACAATAAAACTTGCATTAGAAATACATATATTTTTGTCAGAATAAGTTCTCTTGTTGTTTTGTCCTGCTGATTTGTGGCAAACAGCACAAGCTCTGTGTCACTCGTTCACCAGCCAGTGTCTCTGCACAACACCATCTGTCACAGAAACATCCACAACCATCATGATTTTGCTCCTAATTTTCATGTTTTGGGGAAGAATGTCTCTTCACAGAGAGAATTTTAACCCTTGTAAAGCCTGACGTAAAATTATAGTCATTAATGGAACAGTTTATTGAACCTTTAGATCTTTAAAATATAAAAAAAGAAAGTTTGCATATGTGTTTTTTTATTGAGCATCATATTTGATCAGGCTTTTATGCCTCATATAGTATGATGTAGTGAGAATATGGAGCTCATACTCAAGGAACTGGCTCAAACTGAGCAAAATACACAATATACAATACACAGATGCTGATATTAATATTCTGTATAATATAAGACTTTTACTTGCTAAAAAATTATGAACTATCAATCAGACGAAGTCGAAGCAAAAACACGCCGTTTTTGTGTGTGTCCCTTTAAATGCAAATGAGCTGCTGCTCCCGCCCCCTTTACAGAAGAGGGCGGAGCTTTAACAGCTCAACAACAACAAAGCTGGAGAATCTCACGCAGTAAAATGAGGAAAGTGTTCAGCCTTACATTGTCGACACTGATGGAGAGACTCAGGAAGAAGTTACAACTTTTAGACGTTTCTGAATGGTTAGTGGATAAATTGATGTAGTTGCTGTGGAACTGATTCAACTCATCCACTAGTTGTCATGTTAATCTTTTGTGCAAATCCAGTGGTGCTTAAACAAGTGTTTATTTGGGATCCTGCTTTTATATGGCCGACTTCAGTGTTGGCAAGAGGCTTTAGATGCACATGGGGTCAGAAACACATCTAGCCATTAAAACAGACTACAGGATAATTATTCAGATATGAATACGATGCATTAGAATACTTGAGTCAGTTTGTGTGTATTTGTGTTCATTTTGGTAAAGAGCAACTAATTGTAAAGGTGTGTAATCTTATCCTGTCCTATATTTTTGCATCACTTGTTAGACTTGTTTGCTAACTTTTGAGTGGTAGAGACAAATCCCAGTAAAAGCACAGCATGATAAATCTTGGCTCCCGGTGATGATGTGTACCGCGGGGAACGGCTGTGATCATTACCGCAGGACTGGTTTCAGGCGGCACAAGGACACGCTGCAAACACCTGCTGTACGCAACCGTGTTGTGCTTCCAAAATGATGAAAACAAAAACACAGTTATGAACAAACACAGGCTGTGGATGAGCTAGACAGGCTCTCTAACAGAGACTCTCATGAATCTCAACAGCTCTGCATTTTGACTTTTTGTTTATAAAACTCTTTTTAGGCAAATTCACTATTTTTACTAGAGCTACCAAAAGAATAATCATGATGAATCTTGTGATTTGTGGTTTATATTACAAACCAGATTTCAAAAAAGTTGGGACACTGTACAGATTGTGAATAAAAAAGGAATGCAATAATTTACAAATCTCATAAACTTATATTTTATTCACAATAGAATATAGATAACATATCAAATGTTGAAAGTGAGACATTTTGAAATGTCATGCCAAATATTGTCTCATTTTGGATTTCATGAGAGCTACACATTCCAAAAAAGTTGGGACGGGTAGCAATAAGAGGCCGGAAAAGTTAAATGTACACATAAGGAACAGCTGGAGGACCAATTTGCAATTTATTAGGTCAATTGGCAACATGATTGGGTATAAAAAGAGCCTCTCAGAGTGGCAGTGTCTCTCAGAAGTCAAGATGGGCAGAGGATCACCAATTCCCCCAATGCTGCGGCCAAAAATAGTGGAGCAATATCAGAAAGGAGTTTCTCAGAGAAAAATTGCAAAGAGTTTGAAGTTATCATCATCTACAGTGTATAATATCATCCAAAGATTCAGAGAATCTGGAACAATCTCTGTGCGTAAGGGTCAAGGCCGGAAAACCATACTAGATGCCCGTGATCTCCGGGCCCATAGACGGCACTGCATCACATACAGGAATGCTACTGTAATGGAAATCACAACATGGGCTCAGGAATACTTCCAGAAAACATTGTCGTGAACACAATCCACCGTGCCATTCGCCGCTGCTGGCTAAATCCCTACAGGTCAAAAAAGAAGCCATATCTAAACATGATCCAGAAGCGCAGGCGTTTTCTCTGGGCCAAGGCTCATTTAAAATGGACTGTGGCAAAGTGGAAAACTATTCTGTGGTCAGACTAATCAAAATTTGAAGTTCTTTTTGGAAAACTGGGACGCCATGTCATTCGGACTAAAGAGGACAAGGACAACCCAAGTTGTTATCAGCGCTCAGTTCAGAAGCCTGCATCTCTGATGGTATGGGGTTGCATGAGTGCATGTGGCATGGGCAGCTTACACATCTGGAAAGGCACCATCAATGCTGAAAGGTATATCCAAGTTCTAGAACAACACATGCTCCCATCCAGACGTCGTCTCTTTCAGGGAAGACCTTGCATTTTCCAACATGACAATGCCAGACCACATACTGCATCAATTACAACATCATGGCTGCGTAGAAGAAGGATCCGGGGACTGAAATGGCCAGCCTGCAGTCCAGATCTTTCACCCATAGAAAACATTTGGCGCATCATAAAGAGGAAGATGCGACAAAGAAGACCTAAGACAGTTGAGCAACTAGAAGCCTGTATTAGACAAGAATGGGACAACATTCCTATTCCTAAACTTGAGCAACTTGTCTCCTCAGTCCCCAGACGTTTGCAGACTGTTATAAAAAGAAGAGGGGATGCCACACAGTGGGAAACATGGCCTTGTCCCAACTTTTTTGAGATGTGTTGATGCCATGAAATTTAAAATCAACTTATTTTTCCCTTAAAATGATACATTTTCTCAGTTTAAACATTTGATATGTCATCTATGTTGTATTCTGAATAAAATATTGAAATTTGAAACTTCCTCATCATTGCATTCTGTTTTTATTCACAATTTGTACAGTGTCCCAACTTTTTTGGAATTGGGTTTGTACTGTTCTGAATAGAATATGTTTCCCCTTCAGAAGTGAAACAAAACGGACCCAAATGAGTCACCAGTTGACATTTAGTAAGAGATTTTATATCCGTTTAATTTCATATCTTTTTAGGAGAAACAACCGAAATGAAAGATCTCATGTTTCTTTTATACGAGGGTATTTTTGTCAGTTTTTAGTAATCACAGAACTGAATGAAGTGGTTACGGTGTCACATTAGGCAACTGTGTTTGCTGTGATAAATATATTTAGCAGTGTTAACATAGTTAATTAATCTTTGGCAGCCATTATTGTTGTCCTCGTATACGCTGGTCATGGGACTTCTGCGCGATTTAATTTGCCTTATTTGTTTTCCCTCAGAGACACAAACAGAAAAGGCATTTTCTTTGATACTATTTTCAAACTAAACACATTTTTCAATAAAGAAAGAAAAAAGGATTATCCTGAAGTGCTCAGAGGACTGTAAAGCCGCTCTCAGGCGGAGCTCAGGAACGCCGCAGCCTTTCTGCTGGTGAACTGGATCAGATGGAGGGAATGAAGGTTGCATAAAAGCGTTCCAGCTGAACTTCAGCATCTTTAGTGTTTCCTGAACACTCACTCGTCTGTGCTGAGGATCTGCTGCTCTTTACAGATGTGCTGCAGAAGACACCTGTAAACTGTAGTTCAACAAGCTGCAAATATCCATGTCAGTTTACATTCTGAGGTAGCACGGGAGTAAAACTACTGCTCTATTTTGAAAAATAAACTTTGGAGGTGGGCTCATTTGTTTGTGAGAGTCTATTTTATACTATCATATACAGTTTTACAACATAAACGGTGCTCATCATTTCATGAGCGATGATGTAGAGCAGATCGTTCAGGTGAAATCTGATGTAAACAATGGATAGTATATCAATATTTTATGGATTTATTGCTTTTGTCAACAAAAAGTGGACATTTTACCAAAGTGTAATGGATTGGATTCATCTTGCGATCGCTATTTCATAACAAAAGTATGAAGTCCCATTTTGATTTTGCGTGTTTTCATTTGCACTCCTGACACTGTAGATTGACATTAAACTTTTAGACCTTTTAAATAGTGCTGTCAATCGATTAATAAAAAATGTATTAATCACAATTTTTTCCGCAATTAATTGTAATTAAAAACATTCGTTTTTAATATTTTTATATTGTAAGAATTTAACAGTTACTCTCCAAATTAATGTAGATTCAACTTAAAGACAGTATATTTAAAATATTTGTTCAATGGTATCTTTTTATGAATGAAGGCCAGCATCACTGATAATAATACTGGAACTGATGTCTTTATGAAAATGTTTTTTTTTTTTTTAACATTATAGACATTCTACATTACAGTATAACTGAAAGAGATCAATTTCAACGTTTATTAGGTTTTAACAACTTTTAATTTAAGTGAACTTTACATAAACTCATTATATACTCCTTAATTGAATAAAGTTATCAAACACTTTACAGTCTTCACTGCATAAATGATAAATTAAATATAGATTAATACTTATTAAACCTACATTTTTCTCTGTTGCCTTCTTTGATTAAAGGACATCACAGCAACTAGTTTATTAGGCTGCTGTCACTTTAAGAGCTGCCGCTGCTGAACATGACGCGGATCTGACGCGCATCTCCTTTTCTCACAACCTTTTTAAGTTCATTTAAGATGATATTTAAGACTGTTCTTATGAGAATACTCGACAAAAGGGGCATTTTGGCATAAATCTGTGTTATTGTTTGTTCAAGCATAAAAGAGAACGATACTGGTGCGCGTCTTTCTGTGCACACGAGTCATCTGTGTCACATGACACGACATTCACAGACAGCGCGTTCTTGTTTGTCTTGTGGTGCTTTAATGGTTTAAAAGCATTTGCGTGAATAAGAGCGTGATCAAGTAATGTAACACTAACCAAATTATGACGAAAAAAATGAATGCTGTGTTAATTGCATTAAATATTTTTAGTGCATTAAACTGAAATAATTAATCACATGCATTAACTTATTAATTTTGACAGCACTATTATATATATATATATATATATATATATATATATATGGGGCCCAGGACAGAACCTTGAGGTACACCAAAATATATATACAGTTGCAAGAAAAAGTATGTGAACCACTTGCAGAATCTGTGAAAATGTGAAAAATTAACAAAATAAGAGAGATCATACAAAAAGCATGTTATTTTTTATTTAGTATTGTCCTGAGTAAGATATTTTATAAAAGATGTTTACATATAATCCACAAGACAACAAAATAGCTGAATTTATTAAAATAACCGCGTTCATACAGTAAGTATGTGAAGCATTGATTCTCAATACTGTGTGTGTTTGAGTTTGAGTCCCTCAGTTGTCCTCAGTGTGAAAAGATGAATCTCAGAATCATTCAGTCACTGCTGGAAAGGGTTCAAATATGCAAAAAATGCTTGAAAACTGATGATTTTTTTGTCTAGTGGATTAAACATCTTTTATGTAAAATATCTTACTCAGGACAGTACTAAATAAAAAATAACATGCATTTTGTATTATCTCCTTTATTTTTATTTTTTTAATTATACACATTTTCACAGATTCTGCAAGTGGTTCACATACTTTTCTTGCAGCTGTATATATATGGGGCCCAGGACAGAACCTTGAGGTACACCAATACATAAATATATATATATATATATATATATGTCCTGGGCCCTCTAATTTTCCCTTTGACAAATAATCAGATGCTATGCATTAAATTTCCACTGTTATGCTGATGACATACAGATTTATTTTAGCTTTGGCTGGAGGCAAATCACCTTAAATTTAGCTCAGATAAAGCTGTATTTACTGATTGCTTCTAAATCGCTTGCGACTAAACTATCTGGCTATCTCATAGATTTGGATGTTGACCTGATTATGCCCTCTACAACAATTTGAAATCTCAATGTTCTTCTAGATTCCACTCTTTCATTTCATGCTCACATTGGTAAATTGCAAAGACATCTTTTTTCCACCTACATAATATCTCTTGTATTTGATCCTTTCTTAGTCAGCAGGATGCACAGACAGCACATTCTCGTTTGTCTTGTGGCACTTTGAAAGCATTTGCGTGAATAAGAGCGTGATCATATAATGTAACACTAGCCAAATTATGACGCATTAATTGCTCATAGTGCCATTATGTGTAGCATTTTTGCCAGATTTCGTTTGTTTGGCTCATTGTACTAAAACACGCAGCATCAGTGCAGAGAGCAAAGCTTTTACTCTCATTGTTTCCGCTCATCTCCCACTCAAATAATTGTTTAAGGACAATCAAGGAATCGCCATGGGAGTACCGTAGCCGACGGCAGAGAGAAATTACCAGCAAAAATTGGGAGCAGGGAGTGTTTCCTGTACATTGAGGGTTAAGAGCGATTTCTCAGCCTCAGCAGGACACGCCACACTCACAAAGAGGAGTCGCGGCCTTTTGAAGTGCACAGAGATGTTTCATTGCTGCGAATTGCTTTCATTGAACTTCATTCTTCCAGCGCTCGGATTCATCTCCTCCAATAGCCGTGCCGACAAAACACAGCCTCCCCGGCCTCATAAGGTCAAATGCTTTCTCTAACAGCTCTGTTAGCGAGAGAGCCGCTCTTGAGGGACGGATCGTGCGCCGCTAATCAGGAGTGCCGGCTCTTCTGCGCCGCTCAGGTGTCGAGATCAACTGCAGCCAATCAGAATCCACTCCACTTCAGCGCTGAATGAGATTGCTTTTATGCAGGCGCTGCCGTGGACCTCATGAGATCCGGGGAGTACAATAACATCAGCCGTCTAAACACAACAGTCCTGAGAGACGCAGAGAGATTACAACCGCATCTCTGGACGAATCTGGACGAATTACGGGACTTAATTAAAGGAAAAGTACTGAAGTCACATGACAGCTGTGTGTGAGGAACAGATCTATCTATCTATCTCTCTATCTATCTACTTGTCTGTTGATCGATT